>NW_027254592.1:0-261437 GCF_044704955.1 Pristiophorus japonicus
CCACTTCCCCCCCCTCCCCCTCCACTTCCCCCCCCCCCTCCCCCTCCACTTCCCCCCCCTCCCCCTCCCACTTCCCCCCCCCCCTCCCCCTCCACTTCCCCCCCCCCTCCCCCTCCACTTCCCCCCCCCTCCCCCTCCACTTCCCCCCCCTCCCCCTCCACTTCCCCCCCCCCCTCCCCACTTCCCCCCCCTCCCCCTCCACTTCCCCCCCTCCCCCTCCACTTCCCCCCCCCTCCCCCTCCACTTCCCCCCCCCTCCCCCTCCACTTCCCCCCCCCTCCCCCTCCACTTCCCCCCCCCTCCCCCTCCACTTCCCCCCCCTCCCCCTCCACTTCCCCCCCCTCCCCCTCCACTTCCCCCCCCCCTCCCCCTCCACTTCCCCCCCCTCCCCCTCCACTTCCCCCCCTCCCCCTCCACTTCCCCCCCCTCCCCCTCCACTTCCCCCCCCTCCCCCTCCACTTCCCCCCCCCCCTCCACTTCCCCCCCCCTCCACTTCCCCCCCCCTCCACTTCCCCCCCCTCCCCCTCCACTTCCCCCCCCCCTCTCCACTTCCCCCCCCCCCTCCCCCTCCACTTCCCCCCCCCCTCCCCCTCCACTTCCCCCCCCCCTCCCCCTCCACTTCCCCCCCCCCCTCCACTTCACCCCCCCCCTCCCCCTCCCCTTCACCCCCCCTCCCCCTCCCCTTCACCCCCCCCTCCCCCTCCCCTTCACCCCCCCCTCCCCCTCCCCTTCACCCCCCCCTCCCCTTCACCCCCCCCTCCCCCTCCCCCTCCCCTCCACCCCCCCCTCCCCCTCCCCCTCCCCCTCCCCTCCCCCTCCCCCTCCCCCTCCCCCTCCCCCTCCCCCTTCCCTCCCCCTCCCCCTTCCCTCCCCCTCCCCCTCCCCCTTCCCTCTCCCTCCCCCTCCCCCTTCCCTCTCCCTCCCCCTCCCCCTCCACCTCCCCCTCCACCTCCCCCTCCCCCTCCCCCTCCCCCTCCCCCTCCCCCTCCCCCTCCCCCTCCCCCTCCCCCTCCCCCTCCCCCTCCCCCTCCACCTCCACTTCCCCCCCCCTCCACTTCAATCCTCTAGCTTTCTGCATTCCTTGCTGGGGAATCAGTGATGAGGTGGTCATCAATTTAATGAGAAGAGAGTGTCGGTGAAATTTCTTTGCACAATAGGCCTGTTCATACATGATTACTTTCGGCGGAGATAGCTGGATATTGACAAGCACGAGTCCTAGGCAATAATTACTCCTCCCTAACTAAGGCGCCAGCTCATTATTGTTCATAAGTGCCTGTTGAGTAATACAGAGGTGTGAGGAAATGATTGAAATATCTTCCTTTCTCCACTAATAAAATGGTAGATGTGTCCTTATTTGTCTCTGTATTTAAGGAGGGATATACTTGTATTGGAGGCGGTTCAGAGAAGGTGCACCAGGTTGATTCCTGAGATGAAAGGGTTGTCTTATAAAGAAATGTTGAGCAGGATGGGCCTATACTCATTGGAGTTTAGAAGAATGAGAGGTGGTTTTATTGAAACTTACTGAGGGGGCTCGACAGGGTAGATGTAGAGAGGATGTTTCCCCTCGTGGGGAAATCTAGAACTGGGGGGCATAGTCTCAGAATAAGGGGCCTCCCATTTAAATGAGGAGGAATTTCTTTTCTCTGAGGGTCATCAATCTGTGGAATTCTCTGCCCCAGAGAGCTGTGGAGGCTGGATCATTGAATATATTTACAGTGGAGAAAGACAGATTTTTGAACGAAAAGGGACTGGAGTTGAGGGCAGGGTTAGATCAGCCATGATCTTATTGAATGGTGGAGCAGGCACAAGGGGCCAAATGGCCTACTCCTGCTCTTATTTCTTATGTGAGTACAAAACTGCGTTTTTGGCCGTAGGAATATAGGAACATGGGTCAGCATCTGTGGAAAGAGAAACAGAATTGACGTTTCAGGTCGATGACTTTTCATTGGTACAGGCTCGATGGACCAGATGGTCTTCTCCTGCCCATCATTGTTAGTATGTTAGTATCCCTATATTTATCTGGGTTTCAGCCCCTCGGGCCTGTTCCGCAATCCAATTACATCATGGCTGATCTGTATCTTAACTCCATCTACCTGCCTTGGTTCCATATCTAACCCTTATCGAACAAAAATCTAGCAATCTCAGTTTTGAAATGTTCAGTTATTCCCCAGCCTCAACAGCTTTTTGTGGGAGAGAGGTCCAGATTCACACCACCCTGTGTGTGAAGAAGTGCTTCCTGACATCACCCCTGAACGGCCTGGCTCTAATTTTAAGGTTATGTCCCCTTGTTCTGGGCTCCCCCCACCAGAGGAAATAGTTTCTCTCCATCTACCCTGGTTATGTGTGTCTTCACTAAAATTGGAGAATGTTTGAAAATAAAGCTCATGTTATTAGGGATTGTTCCCAGATGTCAGGATTCTGTAAAGCTAACTTTTATGTTGTCCAATTTTACATTTGTGAATGGCTGGTGTTTTTTTGTGTTTGAACTGTCGGCATTGTTAGACCATATAATTACATTAAATGTATAGCATAGAAACAGGCCATTCAATCCATCTGGTCCGTGCCGGTGTTTATGCTCCACACGAGCCTCCTCCCACCCCTCTTCATATCACCCTATCACCATATCCTTCTATTCCTTTCTCTCTCATGTACTTATCTAGCCTCCCCTTAAATGTATCTATACTATTCGCCTCAACCACTCCCTGTGGCAGCGAGTTCCACATTCTCACCACTCTCTGGGTAAAGAAGTTTCTCCTGAATTCCAGAGCGGATTTATTAGTGACCATCTTATATTTATGGCCCTCAGTTTGGGTCTCCCCCACAAGTGGAAACATCTTCTCTACCCTATCAAACCCCTTCATAATTTTAAAAACCTCCATTTAGTCACCCCTCAGTCTTTTCTAGAGCAAAGAGACCCAGCCTGTTCAGTCATTCCCAATAGATGTAACCTCTCAGTTCTGGTCTCATCCTTGTTAATTGTATTTGCACCTTTTCTAGTGCCTCAATATCTTTTTTGTACTATGGAGACCAGAACTGTTCACAGCACTAACCAAGATTCGATACAAGGTTAACTGCTTTTCAATTCAATCCCTCTAGAAGTGAATCCCAGTGTTTTGTTTGCGTTTTTATGGCCTTATTAACCTGGCAGCTATGATCAGACAAATAAACATGACTAATAGGCTTTTAGACTTTCTTTGCAATTCTTTGCAATTGCATGCTTAATTTTTAACGTGTTCTTTCTGGATAGTCTGTGTAATTTGTCACCTGTACAGTGATGATCTAAATAAATTGGAATTTTTTGTTTTACAACAGGATTGAATTCTTACCCTGGAATCATTATTGGAGGCCGAATACTCGGTCTGACTGTTGCTGCGTGTTTGTGGGCTCGTGCCGGAATTATTTACTGGGATGGAGCTGGCCCACAGCTTATTGTTAAATGAGGAAGCCCTGGCACAAATAACTGAGGCAAAGAGGCCTGTGTTTATCTTTGAATGGCTGCGTTTCCTAAACAAAGTGCTTGTGGCTGCTAATAAGGTACGTAAAAGCCCAGCTCATAGAATCATAGAAATTTACTGCACGGAAGGAGGCCATTTCAACCCATCGTGTCCACGCCGGCCGACAAAGAGCTATCCAGCCTATTCCCACTTTCCAGCTCTTGGTCCGTAGCCCTATAGGTTACAGCACTTCAGGTGCACATCCAAGTATTTTTTAAATGTGGTAAGGGTTTCTGCCTCTCCCACCCTTTCAGGCAGTGAGTTCCAGACCCCCACCACCCTCTGGGCGAAAAAAGTTCCCCTCAAATCCCCTCTAAACCTCCTACCAATTATTTTAAATCTATGTCCCCTGGTTGTTGGCCCCTCTGCTAAGGGGAATAGGTCCGTCCTATCCACTCTATCTAAGCCCCTCATAATTTTATACACCTCAGTAAGGTCTCCTCTCAGCCTCCTCTATTCCAAAGAAAACAAACCCAGCATATCCAATCTTTCTTCATAGCTAAGATTCTCCAGTCCAGGCAATATCCTCGTAAATCTCCTCTGTACCCTCTCCAGTGCAATCACATCCTTCCTGTAATGCGGTGACCAGAACTGCGCGCAGTACTCTAGCTGTGGCCTAAACATTCTGGATTTGTGAAACTAGTTCCAAAAAGAACAAGCTAAGGAGCAGTTGGAACTAGAGATGCAGCTGTAATATATTAATTGATTGGGGAAGCACGAACATGAATTGTAAATGGTTAGCCCGTCCAGCTTTCAGTTTTTTTAAGTTAAAGAATTGATTTAATTTTTAAATGCAGATTACCCTCATAAATGTGTCACCTTAACTTGTCTTTCTATTACTTTAAAGGGAATACAGAATTGTAAGATTGTGAGGAAAATATAAAGTTAAGTGCCAGGAAAATGAAATGTTTGTGGTGTTAGAATTTATGGATTTTTTCCCCCTTACTAATCATTTTTTCATCCGTTAATGAACACCCTTGTAAAATACATAAAATGAGATTTTAATCATTTTTATTTGCAACAAGATGTATGCAAGAAATCAAAGTTATTCAACAGCATTCTAACATTGTGGACCCAAACTTTCTCTCTCAATGGAGAGTGTTTGCTCCGTTTCATAATTACTAAAACATTAATGAAACTGTGGCAATGTCCACCTATGAAACGTACTATTTCATTAACAAGTCGTAATCCTGGAGAAAAATTGGGATTCTCCCATTCGCTTCACCGTCGTCAGAGGACCAAAGGATTGTGGGGGCGGGGAGTGCAAGGGTGGAGGGTGGGGTGAGGGCTTTGCCAGAGTGGAAGGTGGGGATTTAAAATGTTGGGAGACGTGAGGAGGGTCGGTCAGAGAGGGCAGGGGTGATGGATGAGTGGACCAGACACAGGTGGCTGAGTTTTGGGCAGGTTGGAGTTTATGAAGGATGGCGAATTGGAGGGCTGGCGCGAATAACATTGGAATAATAAGGGTCTAGCGGTGACAAAACTGTGGATCGAGGTTTGAGCAGCAGAGGGGCTAGGGTAGGAGTGGAGATGGGCAATACTGCTCAGGTGGAAATCAGCAATCTCGATGGATGGGACAAGAGGTTTGAAACTCTGCTGCAAGTCAAACAGGACTCCCAGGTTTCGTATGGTCTGCTTCACCCGGGGAGGGGATGGAGTCGGTAGCAAGGGAGCCAAGTTGATGGCAGGAGCCAAAAGTGATGGCGTCAGCCTCTTGGTGTTCCACGGGAGGGAATTGTGACTCATCTATGGCTTCATGTCGGGCAGTCGATCTGACAGTGCACAGGTGGCCATGGCTCTGGAGAGGTTGAGTTGGATGTCGAGCATGTATATGGAAGCTGACCCCATCATTTCACCAAAGGGCAGAGTGCAGGGAATCAGGGTAAATCCTTGGGCAACTCCACAGGTGACTGTGCTAGGATGGCAAGTGGCAGGCATTTGTAAAATGAAGCAGTGCAGCTGCATAGACCACTGAACAGGTCAGCAAGTAAGATTAGATCGAGGAGTGCTGTCTGAGGATCATTCTCAACTGATTTCTCTTTTTCTTTCCCAATCGCTGCTTGGTGACTTAAGGTGGATGTGAAAGAAAAGCAAAAGAAATTGGTCGAGCAACTGACTGACCTGATCAGCAGTTCACCAGGCCCTCCCACACGCAAGCTTCTGGCCAAGAATCTCGCTACCCTCTACAGCATCGGGGATACCTTCACTGTCTTCCAAACGTTGGACAAATGTAATGACATCGTCAAGAGTAAGGATGACACATCTGCCTACCTGCCCACCAAATTGTAAGTGCGAGCTATGGAAACATTTGAGGAGAAAAGTACTTCTGGGTGTACCCGGCCTGACTAGTTTAAATGGTGTAAACAGTCAGTACAAGAGCTGGCAGGGCAGATTGCACGAATCATGGAATCCTACAGCTCAGCAGGAGGCCGTTCAGCCCGTCGTGCCTGTGCCGGCTCTTTGAAAGAGCTATCATAGAAAATAGGAGCAGTAGTAGGCCATTCAGCCCTTCGAATCTGCACTGCCTTCAATATGATTAAGGCTGGTCCTCCAGCTTTTCCAGCATTTAGCCCTCTTCCCTGCTTTTTCCCCATAGCCCTGCAAATCTTTTCTTTTCAAGAATATATCTAATTCCCATTTGAAAGTTAGTAATGATGGCCACATCCTGAGAATGAATAAAAGAAATGTCTCCATCAGTGACACATTCCATTAACCGTGTGAGTGTGAGATTCTTCTTTTAATGAAAAATTGGCAAATAATTGATTTTAGGAACATAGGAATTGCTAACGAAAAAAGACCCAAGGTCCTTTTAGTTCCCCTTCTACCATCCTGGTAGCTGCATAATCAAACGATAATGGATTGTTGACCAATCACAGCAATCAAACTCTACCAATGAGTCTAGCACAGACCCAGACACGAGGCGAGGAAAATCCCAGGGTGGAGAGCTTTGGGAACCAGAGGTCCAAAGTCACCTCTTCCTCCCGAGCATGGATCACATGACACATCTCAAATTACTCCCATGCTGCGTCCCAAAATGTTACCCATGTAATTTGCATTTGAATGAACCAATACTAACTGCTTCTGTCATCTCACTGTTCCATAGATTGACCACTCGCTCACTGAAATATTGTTTTCACAGATTAGTTTTGAATTTCCCCCCCTTCAAGCGCAGGTTGGATCAGAGCACAATAATTGAACAGAGACGGAGGGGGGGGCGGGGGGGCAGGCGGGGGGGGGGGCCCGACTGGCCTCTCATCAGAAAGGCAGCGCCTCTGACAGTGCAGCACTTCCTCGGTATCGTGTAGGAGTGTCAGCCTAGATGACGTGCTCAAGTCTCTGGAATGGGGCTTGACCCCCATGACCTTCTGACTGGCAAGAGTGCTGCCCACTGAGCCTGTGAGCTTTCAGCTTTGCTAGGGGTTGTCAAATGCTTTCTGATGTGTAAATCACTGAATCGTAGAATGATACAGCACAGAAGGAGGCCATTCGGCCCATCGTGCCTGTGCCGGCTCTTTGAACGAGCAATCCAATTAGTCCCACTCCCCCCGCTCTTTCCCCATAGCCCTGCAAATTTTTCCTTTACAGGTATTTATCGAATTCCCTTTTGAAAGTTACTATTGAATCTGCTTCCACTGCTGTCTCAGGCAGCGCGTTCCAGATATTCATAACTTGCTGCCTAAATTTTTTTTCCCTCATGTCACCGCTGGTTCTTTTGGCAATCAACTTAAATCTGTGTCCTCTGGTTACTGACGCTTGTGGCACTGGAAACACTTTCTCCTTTTTTATTCCTTCATGATTTTGAACACCTTTATCAAATCTCCCCTTCACCTTCTCTGCTCTAAGGAGAAAAACTCTAGTTCCTCCAGTCTCTCCACATAACTGAATTCTTTCATCCCAGGTACCATTCCAGTAAATCTCTTAAGTCCTTGACATCATTTCTAAAGTGTGGTTCCCAGAATTGGCCACAGTACTCCAAATGGGCCTAACCAGTGTTTTATTAAGGTCTAGGATAACTTCCTTACTTCTATACTCTATGCCTCTATCAATAAAGCCAAGGATCCCGTATGCCTTTTTAACGTTCTTCTCAGCTTGTTCTGCCGCCTTCAAAGATTTGTGTACATACTCCTCCAGGGGTCTCTGTTCCTGTATCCCCTTTAAAATTCTACCATTTACTTTATATTGCCTCGCCTAATTCTTCCTACCAAAATCAATCACTTCACACTTCTCTGCATTAAACTTCATCTGCCACGTGTCTTCCCACTTCACCATTCTGTCTATGTGCTCCTGAAGTCTGTTACTATCCGCATCACTATTTCCTACATGTCCAAGTTTCAAACTTTGAAATTATGCCCTGTGTACCCAAGTCCAGGTCATTCGTATACATCAAAAAGAGCAGTGGTCCCAACACCGACCTCTAGGGTGGGGACACCACTGCCTATCTCCCTCCAGTCTGAAAAACAGCCGCTCACCATCTACTCTCTGCCTTCTGCCCCTATCCTCGCAGCCACTGCCCTTTTAATCCCATGGGCTTCAATTTTGCTTACAAAAATTGCTGAGACGAGGATAACTCCCGAGAGGAATGCCAGGAAATTTATTAAACAAACCTCCCGATTGTTAGCCCATACTTTGATTTACTTTGTTCTCCCCAAAATGATTCTCTGACGAATTATTGCTTGAGGAAGAAAATGTTGCTGGAGAGTGAGCAGGAGGGGTGGGATTCGCCTGGGTGGTCCCTGGAGAGTAACACTGAGGCGGGCTTGAAGGTCTGGTTTCTGTGCAGGGACATTCTGCAGTAGGAGCAAGAGGAGTGGTTTCTAACTCTGAGCGTGATCCCTGTGTCTTTGATTTGACTTCCACTCGCTGCTTTCTTACTCTTCGCCCATATTCCGAAGAGCTGTGTATGACTTTTCGAAGAGGTACCCAGCCCAAGCCTCCCACACATTCTTTGGTTACCCTTGGTTCCCTCTGGGCTTTGTGCTCCCAACGCTTTACCTGTTCCAAACCAGTTGCATAACTTCTCCTTCTCCTCGATGTTCATTGTTTTTTTTTTATCCATATTTCTCTCTTCATCCCCAGTTGACTAAAATCTTTCTGTACCTCCAATTTCTTCCCATTACTTTCTTAAGCCATTGCTTCCTCCTTCCTTTCCATGTCACTGTTCCCCACTTAGATCTTGTTCTCGACACACCTTCTCACTCCATGTGCTGTACTTCACTTTGCAGTCTCTTCAGCCGCCCCTTAAAAACGTTCCACTTGCACCAAGTGGCCTTTTCACCACCATATTTCCCTTAAGGCTTCACAGTCGCCATGTTGAATGGCTTAACTTATGAGAGGACAGCTTGCACAGACTAGGCTTCTGTTCCTCGAGTTTAGAAGATTAAAGGGTGATCTAATTGAGGTGTTTAAGATGATTAAGGTCGATAGAAAGTATTTCCTCTGGTGGGGGGAGCCTAGAACAAGGGAGCATAACATTAAAATTAGAGCCAGGCCGTTCAGAGGTGAAGTCAGGAAGCACTTCTTCACACACGGGATGGTGGAAATCTGTAACTCTCTCCCACAAAAAAGCTGTTGATGTTGGGGGTCAATTGAACATTTCATAACTGAGATTGATGGATTTTTGTTGAGCAAAAGGTTACAGAAACCAAGGTGGGTAAATGGAGTTAAGATACAGATCAGCCTTGATCTAATGGCAGTACAGGCCCAGGGACTGAATGGCCCACTCCTGTCCCAGTGTGTTTCACTCCCGCGTCGGGAGGGAATAAAACTAACAGCAGATGGGTTTTGTCATCGACAGGGCAGCCGTGGCCTGCATCGGAGCATTTTACGAGAAGATGGGCCGAATGTTGGGCAGCTCCTTTCCCGAAACTGTCAGCAACCTTTTAAAGGCCTTGAAAAGTGCAGAGGTAAGCAGCTTGTTTAAAAATCTCATGCAGGCTGAAGCCCCGTTGATTGGTATACCCCAGCAGACACTGAATTGCATCATTCCTCCAGGTGTCGCCTGCTAAGTAAGATGTGTCTGTGCTGTACTAGAAGCGTAAGCGAGCAGATTTTGTCGATTCGCCACATTTTTATAGGAAGTCCTGACGATGTAGCGTAGAATATGACTGTTCTGACTTTGGACATGGCTGCGACCTTTCGGTGGACTTGAAGTTTGGCAACATAACTGCACGTTACAGAGGATGGACTGTGACCTGGTGTAAGTTAATCATACCCATGTTCCCTTGGTCTACAGTGAGTCCAGGTGCCACAGAGTGTCTTTCTCTGCAGCTTGCCAAACAAGGCTACAACTCCGTCAATGAGCAAGGAGTAGGTTTTATAGGTCACAAACAAGCAGAGTTGAGCTTTCTCAATTACCCAGTCCCCTTTTGCACCTTTCAGTCAGCTCCACCTGCGATTTATTCCAGTATAGCCCTGAAACAGATCCTTCAGTCCCATTGACGGAGAAGTCAGCGACGCAGTGTATCAAGCTATGGATGAGGTTCTTCAGTCATGGAAGTACGGCTCGTGCCCTCTTCAGTTGAAACGTGCAGAAGTAAGCTGGTTATTTAAAGTGTAGCTCTTATATTTCCCACTCTGATTGTTGCGTTTGCCCCTCTGCCATGGGACTGAGCGGCACTGAGGGAGGACTGCTTTTGAGAGAGGCACAGGAGTGGGGCTGAGTGGGGAACTGAAACACCGATTTTCTTGAAAGACGAAGCATTCCAAAGTACTCAACACAGCCAGTTAAGTGTTTTGTCAGGAAACGCGGCAAATAGTTTATAGGCAGCACAGGTTGAATATTGGCCAAGGCAATGGGAGAACTCCATAATCTTCTGTCAGTGCCATAGGATCATTTATTTCCCTTCGAACAAGCAGTCGGGGCTTTGATTTAACTTCCCACCTGAAAGACGGCACCTCTGTTAATGCAGCTCTCCCTCAGTTCGGCACTTGAAAAGAAGAAAAAAGTGCTTTTTGCGATGTTCCAAATCTCTTTGTAGCTACTTTTGACATGTTGTTACTGTTGTAATGTGGCTGCCAATTTGCGCACAGCAAGCTCTCACAAATAGCAGTGCAATAATGGCCAGGTAATCTGTTTTTAGTGGTACTGGTTGAGGGATACATATTTACCAGGATACTGGGGAGAACTCCCCTGAAGTGTCAGTCTGAATTTTGTGCTCAAGTCTCTGGAGTGGGGCTTAAACCCACAATATTCTGACTCGAGGGAGAGAGTGCTACCCACTGAGCGGACACCAAGAACATCTGGAAAAACAGTGGGTCCAGGCTTGTAGAGTCTGGCTACTTAAAGGGATGAGGAAGCGATTCCCTCGGAGGTCACAGTCAGTTTACACAGAGCACGGTGCGTGAGCCTCCGAGTTTGCAGCGGCAGACAGAAATAAGAGTTCAGCTGGAGAAAAAAGTGATTTTAAAAACTTTAATGGGTGCATTACTATGCTGCACCTTTAAGACTTGGCTTTTCCCGGGATCTGAATTGGAGTTTGGCACATGTCAATGTGCCCGCCAAATTTACTGACCAAACTTTCATTAGCATCCCCCCCAGTGCAACGGCTGATTTAGTGCCCCTGTCGGCTCTTCGATTCTGACCAATTTCTGGGCAGAGGGCGCAAACCTTTACAAGGCGCTAAAATTACCGCTCCGCCTGGATTACCGCCCCAAATGGGGCGCGACCGGATTTCCACCCCGATGAGTTTTATAAAAAAAAACTTGCCTCAATTGTGTGACGTGCTGGTTTTCTGGGTGCTAACATGTTGTAATTTGCAGAGCTCCTGTCAAAAGAATCAACACTGCTTTCTTAACCACGATTTGCAAAAGGGTTAATTATTTTTGAAACTGTTTAAACTTGAGAAAGCATCCTTGCCCCAACTCTAGGGAAATCCAGCCACCTCCTTGAACAAGCGTGGTAGTTCTCAGCTGGGCCCCTAGATGGCGCTCTCGGAATGCCAATTCTGACCTCGTGTCCATGCACTTTCCAGTGACTGGATGATGGGATTTCTTCCACCCCCATGTTATCCTGTGACATTGGCTCCAATTTTGAGACAGAAAAAAGAAAGACTTGCATTTATATAGTGTCTTTCCTGACCTCAGGGCTTCCCAAGCCAATGAAGTACTTTTTGAAGTGTAGTCATTGCCTGAGAGGGCAGACAGGGCCTCGGTTTAATGTCTCACCTGACAAGACGGCACCTCCGACAGTGCAGCGCTCCCTCAGTACTGCACTGGAGTGTCAGCCTTGATTTTTGTGCTCAAGTCTCTGGAGTGGGACTTGAACCCACGACCTTCTGGCCCAGAGGTGAGAGTACTGCCCACTAACTCCAAATGCTCAGCAAGACTAGACTCCAAATGCTCAGCAAGACTAATCTCCACTGGGAGTCTGCTGCCAGCCGGTGAATCAACGTGTGCCAATTGACCCCCGATAAAGTCTAAAACCATGATCTTGACTTGATTTTTGCATTTGCGCTCATGTAAATTGTCAACGGAAGTCTCCATCTTAAAAGCAGCGATAGGGATTTCTAATGCCCATTCTAAATATCCGGACAGAATCTATCACTTTAACTTAAGGACTGAATTATGCCTGCCGGTCCTAATGCAACTATTCCCTTGCCCGTTTAACCCTGCTTTGCCTGGTCTTGACTCTGCGGGTGCAAAGCCACGGGTGGTCTTCTGTTTTCTAAAGTCTGTCTGTCTGTTTTGAACAGTCACAGGGCCGCAGCGAGATTCTGCTGAGTCTGCAGAAGGTACTGAATGGTTTGGGAGGTGCAGCTGCCTCCTGCCATCGAGATATCTACAAAAATGCCCGTTCAGGTTTGACTGACCGATCCATGGCTGTACGGTGCGCAGTAGCTAAGGTAAGGAGTTTGTTTTTTTTTGCTCCTTATCTCATCTTCAGGACATACCAAAGTGTTTCACGTCCATTGTTGTTGCATGAGGAAGGGTGATGGCCAACAGCAAGGTGATACAAACTGAGGTGAATGACCAGTTAATCGGTATTTAATGGTGTTGGTTGAGGGATAAATATGGGGCAAGACACTGGAAGACCTCCCTGCTCTGCTTTGAAATAGTGCCGTGGGATCTTTAAATAGGCCTCGGTTTAACGACTCTGAAAGACGCCACCTCCGACTGTGCTGCACTCCCTCAGGACTGCACTGGGAATGTCAGCTTGGATTATGTGCTCAAGTCTCTGGAGTGGGCGATGAGCTCACGACCTCTGACTCACAGGTGAGAGTGCTACCATTTAAGCAAGGCTGGCCATTGTGTAAATTAATGGCAATCGATCGTGCAGCATTTGAAAAAAAGAATTGGTCATCTTTTCTGGTAAGCGCTAAAACATGTAGTTAGCAATGGATTCTGATTGTTCTGGTTTTAAAATTGTGGAAATAACAATGAAAGATGGCACAGCGGGGGTATCCGCCTGGATTATGTGCACAAGTCTCTGGAGTGGGACTTAAATCCACAACCTTCTGACTGAAGGCGAGAGTGCTGCCCACTAAGCTGCGGCTGATACAACAGGATGTGCAATACCATTAACTGTACACAAAATAATTCTGTGGACAATCGGAATCAAACCCACAGGCGAAAATGGGACTTGGTTGGAGATAAGGGCTCCCTCCGCCACAGTCGGTATTTGATTCTGGCCATCCGTGTTCCTGAGAGCATCGTGCATTCCTGTGTCTGTTTCTATCCTAGTGCCTCCTGGAACTGCAGAAGGAATCGGTGTTCATGTGGACCACGGAGCTGGAGAGCTTGGCTACGCTTTGCTTCAAGGCCCTCGAGGGATCTAATTATGGAGTCCGTGTTGCGGTATCCAAGTTACTCGGGACGGTCATGGCAACAGCTTTAACACCGAAACAAGCAGCAGGTGCGTGTGTCCCAGAAAGTCATGTGTTGGTTCGGCACCCTAAAACATGTCTGAAAGGTCTGCTAAATCATGCACTGCCTGAAAGCAGATTCAATAGCAACTTTGCAAAGGGAGTTGGATAAATACTTCAAAAGGAAAAAATTGCAAGGGTCTGGGGAAAGTGCAAAGAGGCGAGTGGGACTAATTGGATAGCTCTTTCAAGGAGCCAACACAGGCACAATGGGCCGAAAGGCCTCCTGTGCTGTATGATTCTATAAGAGGAGAGGAATACAGACTTGCATTTATATAGCGCCTTTCAGTGACCACCAGACATCTCAAAGCTCTTTACAGCCAATGAAGTACTTTTGGAGTGTCGTCGCTGTTGTAATGTGGGAACCGGCAGCCAAATTGCGCACAGCAAGCTCCCACAAATAACAATGTGGGAAAGCTAATATAAATGGGAGGTTGAACTCTGAACTTTTATTATGGAAATGTGTGCAGTACTTTTAGACTTAAGCATCTTGGGATGTTTTATTATGTTAAAGGCACTATAAAAAATACAAATATTAACTGGAAGCATTGAATGCAAAAAAAATTCTTTTGAATGTGTTGCTTGTACAATACTGTTTAAAGTATTGGACCTTTTGGCAGATAAATGTTCCTGCCCATGACCCATGCCAACACAGTAGACACTCAGTTGCACTAAGGAGCCCTGGGGTCTAGTGCAGTCGATGTCACTATGTTTTATTGTTTCTCTCCGCTCCACTTCCCTTCCCAGTTGCACGTGTGTCAGGCTCCGCCCGAGTCCCCAACCCTCCAGATGGTGAATGTCTGTTGGCTGGTGTCTGTTCAGCTATGTGGGTCATTGCAGCCAAGCCCAGTCCTGACCTCAACTGAGGGTCGCGTCCATGCACTTTCCAGGCACTGGATGATGCTGGGACTCGGGAGCCCTGCCTGATTTCTTCCACCCCCATGCTATCCTGTGACATTGACTCCAATTTTGACAAAGAAAAAGAATGGCTTGTGTGGGAGCGACAGCCCGTATTTTCCGAATACCTCGCTTTATGGCGCAGTCTGAGGCGACACATGCTGGGTTAGCGGTTTAAGCAGCTTTTCTGATGAGCATGGAGTGTATTGAAGTTTGGACCAAAGCAAAGGATGTCTCCACAGAAACAAGATGCTAGACAGTGTGAGAGTCATTCAGCCATTCAAAGAAGATCGAGAAGAGGGTTGGTGCGATGACGCAGCCCGCTTGACTCCGGTCTGAATGTGGATTGGGTCTGTGGTGGATCTGTTGGTCAGAATCACGGCCTGCATGTCTTCGTGGAGCAGGCAGAGGATGGTGAAAAATTTTTGAGGGCGCTCCATAATCCCTCACGGTTGACAGTGTCAAAGGCCTTTGTGATGTCAAAGAAGGCCATGGAGAGAGGTTGGTGCTGCTCCCTGAATTTCTCTAGTAGATGTCGCGCGGTGAAGATCATGTCTGTTGTACCCCTTAGTGGATGGAATCTGCATTGCGATTCTGGGAAGAGCTCTTCAGCCACAGGGAGAAGACGATTGAGGAGGATTCTTGCAATGACTTTCCCTGTGGCCGACAGCAAGGAGATTCCTCTTATAGTTATCGCAGTCGGACTTGTCCCCTTTGTTGAAGATGCCCACGATTACGAGATCACCTGGCATGCTCTCCTCCTTCCAGATAAGAGAGGTGAGGTCATGAATTCGTGCCAGTAGTGCTTCTCTGCCATTCTTTAGTGCCTCGGCAGGAATTCCATCTGCTCCTGATGTCTTGTTCTTCAGCTGACGGATGGCCTCTTCTCGTGCCGGGCCGGTGTTGTGCTGAGATGGTTGCAGGTAGCATACTGTGGGATGGAGCTGAGGCCACATTGTCCGCATGCCCGACACGAGACTCCCAAAGCAAGCGCTCTACTCGGAGCTTCGTCACGGCAAGCGAGCCCCAGGTGGGCAGAGGAAACGTTCCAAGGACACCCTCAAAGCCCTCTTGATAAAGTGCAACATCCCCACCGACGTCTGGGAGTCCCTGGTCCAAGACCACCCAAAGTGGAGCAAGAGCATCCGGGAGGGCGCTGAGCACCTCGAGTCTCGTCACCGAGAGCATGCAGAAACCAAGCGCAGGCAGCAGAAGGAGCGTGCGGCAAACCAGACTCCCCACCCGGACTTCAACCACTGTCTGTCCCACCTGTGACAGAGACGGTAATTCCCGTATTGGACTGTACAATCACCTGAGAACTCGCTTTTAGAGTGGAAGCAAGTCTTCCTCGATTTCAAGGGACTGCCTATACTATTTACTTCAACCACTCCCTGTGGCAGCGAGTTCCACATTCTCACCACTCTCTGGGTAAAGAGGTTTCTCCTGAATTCCCCATTGGATTTATTAGTGACTGTCTTATATTTATGGCTCCCAGTTTGGATCTCCCCCTCAAGTGGAAACACCTTCTCTACGTCTACCTTATCAAACCCTTTCATTATTTTAAAAACCTTTGTCAGGTCACCCCTCAGCCTCCTCCTTTCTCAAGAAAGGAGACCCAGCCTGGTTCAGCCTTTCCCGATGGTTATATTATATATATTTTAATTGATGCAGTGATGCGGCAGAATGTGAAGCGTGCCACCCTGGAGGAGGTGTTGGAGCTGATGGCAACAGGATTCCTGCGCGGGGGTTCGGGATTCCTGCGGAGCGGCGGAGAGATACTGAAAGGAGGAGGGTCCGTCAGCCGCGAGGTGCGAGTCGGCGTCACGCAGGTGAGTACCTTGTGTTGGCAGAGCCGAACACAGCCGCAGCATTTGCCTCCTGCTGCCGGGACGAGTTTTAAAACGAGAAAGCAAAGTAAAGACTTGCATTTATGTAGCGCCTTTCACGACCACCGGCCATCTAAAAGCGCTTTACAGCCAATGAAGTACTTTTGGGGTGTAGTCACTGTTGTAATGTAGGAAGCGGGCAGCCAAGTTGCGCACAGCAAGCTCCCACAAACAGCAATGTGATCATGATCAGATCATCTGTTTTAGTGATGCAGATTGAGGGATAAATATTGGCCAGGACACCGGGGATAACTCCCCTGCTCCTCTTCGAAATAGTGCCGTGGGAACTTTTACATCCACTTGACCTCGGTTTAACGTCTCATCCGAAAGACGGCACCTCCAACAGTGCAACGTTCCCTCAGCACTGCCCTAGAGTGTCAGCCTGGCTTATGTGCTCAAGTCCCTGGAGTGGGATCAGAGGAGTGTACTTAGTCGGCTCAGAGACCCAACTCTGACTTCCTGTTTTAATTTCAGATTTCCAGCATCTGCACTATTTTGCTTTTGTTTTGCGTCTTAACGGACATGGTTTCCGTCTGGACCACCTCCCCTCTCCGCCAGTTTTTTTTTTTTTGCAGCCTCTAATCATGCTCGAGAATATTGTACATGTCCTTTAGTCCTGTTGCCCCACCCTTGCCCTCTGTTCCCTCCGCCCACCCCAACCATCTCCCCAGTTTGGAAAATGCACTGTTGTAAAGTCCACTCTGTCTTCTCTTCAGCTTCTGCACAGGCCTCTGACCTCTGCCCAAAGTGACTGACTGACTGAAATCAGAAATGGAAAGCGCTCCTCGCTCCCCAGTGGCCAACCTTTCAGCCCCACTCCACCATTGCTGCCGCTCCTTCAAACTCGACCTTTTCGTTGTTAATGGGTTTCTCCACCACCTGTCTCCTCGTGGGCACAGTCAGGACTGCGGGCTGTGGTACAATTAACTTAACTTCCCAGTGCCACGAGACCCGGGAAGGGGGGCAGCATACTGGCCTGTTCCAACACCTTTATTACCACTGGGGTTTATAAGTTGTGGCCAAATTATTACAGTCCCCAGCACTTCTAGTGGGGCATTGGTGTTAGCGTGATTTGCCTGCTGTTAGAAGTGGTCGGTAATTGGTGAGAGAGCAAGTGTTCCAAGTCTTTGTTATAGAGCTAATCAATTCAGTACGAAAACTTGTATCCACGCATAATATTGACTATTGAAATTCTTTTAATTAAACACCCTGCTTTAACAAGAAAAGATCAAAAAGAATTTATGCAGCAAGTTGTGATCTGGAATACACTGCCTGAAAAGATGGTGGAAGCAGATTCAGTAGTAACTTTCCAAAGTAAATTGGATAAATACTTGAAGGGGGAAACTTTGCAGGGCTATGGGGAGTGGGACTAATCGCATAACTCTTTCAAAGAGCTGGCACAGGCACAATAGGCCGAATGGCCTCATTCTGTGCTGTATCATTCTATGATTCTATCAGCCTCCCCTCACAGCCTGAACCTAATTGTAACCGCGCTTCTAAATGGCAAATAACATAAGACTTAGGAACAGGAGTAGGCCATTCGGCCCCTTGAACCTGCTCCGCCATGCAATGAGATCATGGCTGATCTTCTACCTCAACTCCACTTTCCTGCACTGTCCCCATATCCCTTGATTCCCTTAATATCCAAAAATCTATCGATCTCTGTCTTGAATATACTCAAAGACTGAGCCTCCACAGCCCTCTGGGGTAGAGAATTCCAAAGATTCATCACCCTCTGAGTGAAGAGGCTTCTCCCCATCTCAGTCCTAAATGGTCGACCCCTTATTCTGAGACTGTGACCCCTGGTTCTAGACTCCCCAGTCAGGGGAAAAATCCTCCCTGCATCTACCCTGTCTAGCCCTGTAAGAATGTTGTATGTTTCAATGAGATCGCACCTCATCCTTGGCTGAGTCGACTCAATCTCACCTCAGGACAATCCCCCCATCCCAGGAATCAGTCTGGTGAACCTTCGTTGCACTCCCTCAATGGCAAGTATATCCTTCCTTAGGTAAGGAGATCAAAACTGTACACAGTACTCCAGGTGCGGTCTCACCAGGGCCCTGTATAATTGCATTTGTATTATTTGTTGTAATTTCCCATGTTGCAACAATTCTGGCCGTGTGACATGTACACTGTGAAGGAGAACGTGCTAAAAAGGCAGATTATTAATATTTCAGGACGAAGCTTCCAACTCCCATGTCTTGTCTCTGGCCATGTACTCCAATAACCATTAGTTGGATTCGTGCTGCCCAAAATAGCCGGAGCGCTTTACGTGTCATAAGCCACAGCTTTCTTGTGGAATTCAGTGGCAATGATACACGGTTCTCGCCATTTCCTCGAGATGGGCGGGGACAGTATGGGAATGATAACCGTTGCAATCCTTTGTCTAAAGCGACCCGTTTTTTTTGTGTGCTCATTCTCTGTGTTGCAGGCGTATGTTGTTTTTGTCACCACACTCGGGGGGCAGTGGCTGGAGCGTAACTTTGCCACCTTCCTCACCCACGTGCTGGAGCTCGTCTCCCACCCCCGGGCCACCCAAAGCCACGTGGAAGCGGTGTACTCGCGGCGCTGCGTCTCCTTCATCCTTCGGGCGACCGTGGGCTGCCTCCTCGGAGAGAAGGCTCAGATTGCAGCCGCAAAGGAGATCTGCCAGGCTATAGCCAAACAGATGAAGACAGTGGGTAAGAGGAAAGCTTTGATGGTTACATATTGGATTTAGCGATACATCCCTGTCTTATGAAATGTAAAATTTGCCTCAATCATAGAATCACACAGCACAGAAAGAGTCATTTGGCCTATCGTGCCTGTGCCGGCTCTTTGAAAAAGCTATTGATTTAGAACCGCTCCCCCCTGTAGCTCGAGATATATCACCAACGATGTCTCCGCAAGATCCTGCAAATCTCCTGGGAGGACAGGCGCACCAACGTTAGCGTCCTCGACCAGGCCCAACATCCCCAGCATTGAAGCACTGAACACACATGATCAGCTCCGCTGGGTGGGCCACATTGTCCGCATGCCAGACACGAGACTCCCAAAGCAAGCACTCTACTCGGAACTCCTTCATGGCAATCGAGCCAAAGGTGGGCAGAGGAAACGTTACAAGGACACCCTCAAAGCCTCCCTGGTAAAGTGCAACATCCCCACTGACACCTGGGAGTCCCTGGCCAAAGACCGCCCTAAGTGGAGGAAGTGCATCCGGGAGGGCGCTGAGCACCTCGAGTCTCATCACCGAGAGCATGCAGAAATCAAGCGGAGCGTGCGGCAAACCAGTCCCACCCTCCCTTACCCTCAATAACTATCTGTCCCACCTGTGACCGGGACTGTGGTTCTCGTTCAGTCACCTAAGAACTCACTTTAAGAGTGGAAGCAAGTCTCCCTAGATTCTGAGGGACTGCCTATGACTCTTTCCGCTAAATTATTCCTTTTAATACTCACTCTGCTACCTCCACAGTCCCGCCCGAGACAGGATGGGTGAGGGACCCGAGAAGATTTATTTTGGCATCTCAGTGATCTTAAATGGTTTGCTGGTCTTTAATGGACCCTGTGAGTCCTGTGGTTCAGATCTCAGCCAGACTCCAGCAGCAGCCTATTTGCCATCAGCTGTGCTGCTTATTTTCCCATCCCTGGCAATTTGCAACAAGGTTAGTGTAGTAATGTCCAGCTGGATAACTAGAGCTGTTCTGGCATCGTTTTCTTTCGCAGTAAGTGAATTTTCTTCAATACTATAATTGATCTTCTATCCCAATGCTCGTCAAAAACGTTACAAAAAATTGTGTATCTCTTTTGTAGCTGTTTCTCTGTCCCATACTCTTAACACTTTCTGTCTGTCTTTGTCATTTTGTTCGTTTATTACTCCTTGGGTCTCACTTTTTCTCCTTTCTGGGGCCTCTCGCACACTTGTCAGCTCTTGTCTCCAGCTGTTTCCCTCACACTCTCTCCATCTCCAGCTGTTTCCCTCACTCTCTCTCCATCTCCAGCTGTTTCCCTCACTCTCTCTCCATCTCCAGCTGTTTCCCTCACTCTCTCTCCATCTCCAGCTGTTTCCCTCACTCTCTCTCCATCTCCAGCTGTTTCCCTCACTCTCTCTCCATCTCCAGCTGTTTCCCTCACTCTCTCTCCATCTCCAGCTGTTTCCCTCACTCTCTCTCCATCTCCAGCTGTTTCCCTCACTCTCGCTCCGTCTCCAGCTGTTTCCCTCACTCTCTCTCCATCTCCAGCTGTTTCCCTCACTCTCTCTCCATCTCCAGCTGTTTCCCTCACTCTCTCTCCATCTCCAGCTGTTTCCCTCACTCTCTCTCCATCTCCAGCTGTTTCCCTCACTCTCGCTCCGTCTCCAGCTGTTTTCCTCACACTCTCCGTCTCCAGCTGTTTCCCTCACTCTCGCTCCGTCTCCAGCTGTTTTCCTCACACTCTCTCCATCTCCAGCTGTTTCCCTCACTCTCGCTCCGTCTCCAGCTGTTTTCCTCACACTCTCTCCGTCTCCAGCTGTTTTCCTCACTCTCTCTCCGTCTCCAGCTGTTTTCCTCACACTCTCTCCGTCTCCAGCTGTTTCCCTCACTCTCTCTCTCCTCCAACTGTTTCCCTCACACTCTCTCCGTCTCCAGCTGTTTTCCTCACACTCTCCATCTCCAGCTGTTTCCCTCACTCACTCTCTGTCCCCAGATGTTTCCCTCACTCTCTCTCCCTGTGCCTTCTGTATGCTTATCTCTCACTCTGACTGTGTCTATTTCCTCAGCTGGCCCAGAGTGTTGAGTAGAGGGGTGTGGGTGGGCCTGGGGCTCTGTGCTAGCAGGGTTGCTGTATCTTGGTTGTTCAGCAATATTGTGTAACGGTTGGGGGGGCGGGAGAGAAGGCAATGGGGAGGGGGGTGGGATGGTTGCCCTTGACTTTTTTGAGAGTTGTTGAATATTTCTGTGCATATATCATCATCATAGGCGGTCCCTCGAAGCGAGGATGACTTGCTTCCACGCCAAAGAGGGATGGGTTCACAGGTGTTTCAATGAAGGACCTAATATTCCGGATCCCGAACTACATCCTGAAGGGTGGAAGATGCCTGTGCGTGGATTTTTTTAACATGGGGTGGCCGTTGCTCACCAGCCACCACACGGGCTTGACAGAGCAAGGTCTTGGTCCAATGGCAAGGGTTAACCAGGAAGACTGGAGACCAGCTCTGCTGCACGGACCTAGTGCGCTCACATATCGCACAGTGTGGGCTGGGCCCGTGCTGCCCCTGGGCCCGTGCTGCCCCTGGGCCCTCGCCTCTCCTGGGCCCCAATCTCACGCCTCCCCTGGGCCCCGATCACATCCCTCCACGATCTCTCGCCGCTCCTTCGCCTTGACCTCGCCGCTCCTACTGTACCTGCCCACGCTCCAGTCAGCGACCTGGACCTTGGTGATGTCCAATCAAGTTACCCTCTTCACAGCCGTCGCTCTCCTGCACCAGCTCGCGCTGCTCCCTGGAGTGGTATGCCCTTTGGCTGAGTCTCACTGTTTTCACAACCTCACTGAAAGTATCCCAAATCGTATAATGTTTTCAAATCCCTTCATTATGCTCTGTATTTATACTTGAATATACAGATCAGTGGTTTGAATTTGACAAGATTGTGCTCCCAATGTGGGCCCTCACTCACTGGCTGTGTGAATCGAGGCCCTCACTCACTGGCTGTGTGAATCGAGGCCCTCACTCACTGGCTGTGTGAATCGAGGCCCTCACTCACTGGCTGTGTGAATCGAGGCCCTCACTCACTGGCTGTGTGAATCGAGGCCCTCACTCACTGGCTGTGTGAATCGAGGCCCTCACTCACTGGCTGTGTGAATCGAGGCCTGGCCCTGCAGATTTCCAGCATCCACAGTGCTTTGCTTTCTGCCTGCTGAGCAGTTTGTTTCAGAGAAAAATTTCAGTGAGATTTTTAGTAGCCAAGCGACATACCTTGCCCACTAAGTCTGGCTTATGTGCATATAATGAGGTGGTTGGCAGATGTTATTGTAGCTGCAAAGCGAGTTGTTTATTCCCTGTATAATGATTAGACAGGTTTTTTTGGAGGGCCGGGCAGATGGGAGACTGTTGGGGAACAGTTTGATTATTTTGATTAGATAGTCGAAGGATAGTGAAAAAGTCAGTATCCAAGCTGGAATTGTGGATTCAGTGACCCAGGGAACCACCAGCCCTGGAAGTGAATTCGACAGACTCACCGTGCTAGCCAAGGGCATTAAGGGATATGGAGCCACGGTAGTAAATCATACATGATCTAATTGACTGGCAGAACAGGCTTGAGGGGCTGAATGGCCTCCTCCTGTTCCTATGTTCCTAACAAAACCTTTGCAGAAGTGATATTTATCTATAAGTGATATTTATTTATCAAAGTACTGCAGTATTGGGCTCCACACTACAGGTTAAGATATTGAGGCTATGGAGTGTAAGGGGTGGTTTTCAGGGGGTCAGCTTTCCCTTCTGACCTTATATGAGCAGTTCCGAATCGCTCCCACACCCTTCGTTCCAGACACTGGAATTATGAAGGGACTGTGACAGACTTGGGCAGACAATCGGTTTCAGGGTAGGAAGCAGGTATGGCTTTATTGTGTTTAAAAAGAAGTAAAAGGCACACCTTTAATAACACACACAGACCAATACACACTGAGGGGTACAACACATTGAATAAAATGTCAAATTACAGCCTGTGGGGAAAAGAATACAGCTTAAACTCTAAATGGGGTAAAGAGGAGAATGCAGATATATTTACACAAGTTATCCCAGCCTCCCCCCTCCCAATTCCCCTAACTAAGTTATAGCTCTGGGGGTTCAGGGGCTATGCTCACCAATCCCTTTCGACAGTTGCCGGTGAATCATGGTTTCGGGGTTCGCTGCACTTGGCCTTCTAGGCGAGCCGTACCCCGGACGGAGGAGAGGACTTCGGACTGCGTAGTCTTCAGTTGGGGTGCGTCCATTGATGTGCTAAGTTGCATTTTGGATGTATGGGGTAAGTACCCACTTTCTTTGGTGAGGAATAGTTTTAGTTAGTCCCTTTTGGTAATTTCTCCCCCGTTGGGTCATTCAGAAGTAGATTGTAGAGCGGTTGTCAATTTTGTTGGGCCTCGTGCTCGGTCAGTTCCTGATGAGTTCTGGTAGTTTCCTTCACTATTCCATTTCTTCACTGTAGAGGAAGCAGGCTGCTTGTGTCTGTGTCTGTGTTCCAGTCTGTGTCTGTGTTCCAGTCTGTGTCTGTGTTCCAGTCTGTGTCCAGGAGGCGGGAGCTCGGAGCAGCGCGAGTCCGGGGTCGGCGAGAGGCCTATAAAGGCCAGCGGGAGTCGAGCAGTCAGTCGAGGAGGCGGGAGCTCGGAGCAGCGCGAGTCCGGGGTCGGCGAGAGGCCTATAAAGGCCAGCGGGAGTCGAGCAGTCAGTCGAGGAGGCGGGAGCTCGGAGCAGCGCGAGTCCAGGGTCGGCGAGAGGCCTATAAAGGCCAGCGGGAGTCGAGCAGTCAGTCGAGGAGGCGGGAGCTCGGAGCAGCGCGAGTCCGGGGTCGGCGAGAGGCCTATAAAGGCCAGCGGGAGTCGAGCAGTCAGTCGAGGAGGCGGGAGCTCGGAGCAGCGCGAGTCCGGGGTCGGCGAGAGGCCTATAAAGGCCAGCGGGAGTCGAGCAGTTCGAGCAGTCAGTCGAGGAGGCGGGAGCTCGGAGCAGCGCGAGTCCAGGGTCGGCGAGAGGCGTACCGGTGCAGCTACAGGGAGAAGGCAAAAAAACAAAGGTGACGTCACAGCCTAGGGGGTAAGTGATTGGCTGGTGATTGGTGAGTAGTTTTTCTTTTTCTTCTTATATTGGTCAGTAACTTTTAACATTGTTATTACCAGTTTAAGTGTATCTAAGGGTTAAGTCATGGCAGGAGAGCTCGGTCGGGTGTTATGCTCCTCCTGTACCATGTGGGAACTCAGGGACGCTTCCGGTGTCCCTGACGACTACGTGTGTGAGAAGTGTATCCGCCTCCAGCTCCTGACGGTCCGCGTTGCGGAATTGGAGCTGAGGGTGGATTCACTCTGGAGCATCCACGATGCTGAGAATGACGTGAGTATCACGTGTAGTGAGTTGGTCTTACCGCAGGGAAAGGGTCCACAGCCAGATAGGGAATGGAAGACCAACAGGAAGAGTAGAGCAAGGAAGGTAGTGCAGGGGTCCCCTGCGGTCATCCCCCTGCAAAACAGATACACCGCTTTGGGTACTGTTGAGGGGAATGACTCATCAGGGGAGGGCAGCAGCAGCCAAGTTCATGGCACCGTGGCTGGCTCTGCTGCACAGGAGGGCAAGAAAAAGAGTGGGAGAGCGATAGTGATAGGGGATTCAATTGTGAGGGGAATAGATAGGCGTTTCTGCGGCCGCAACCGAGACTCCAGGATGGTATGTTGCCTCCCTGGTGCAAGGGTCAAGGATGTCTCGGAGCGGGTGCAGGACATTCTGAAATGGGAGGGAGAACAGCCAGTTGTCGTGGTGCACATTGGTACCAACGACATAGGCAAAAAAAGGGATGAGGTCCTACGAAACGAATTTAAGGAGCTAGGAGCTAAATTAAAAAGTAGGACCTCAAAAGTAGTAATCTCGGGATTGCTACCAGTGCCACGTGATAGTCAGAGTAGGAATCGCAGGATAGCGCAGATGAATACGTGGCTTGAGCAGTGGTGCAGCAGGGAGGGATTCAAATTCCTGGGGCATTGGGACCGGTTCTGGGGGAGGTGGGACCAGTACAAACCGGACGGTCTGCACCTGGGCAGGACTGGAACCAATGTCCTAGGGGGAGTGTTTGCTAGTGCTGTTGGGGAGGATTTAAACTAATATGGCAGGGGGATGGGAACCAATGCAGGGAGACAGAGGGAAACAAAAAGGAGCCAAAAGCAAAAGACAGAAAGGAGATGAGGAAAAGTGTAGGGCAGAGAAACCCAAGGCAAAGAACAAAAAGGGCCACTGTACAGCAAAATTCTAAAAGGACAAAGGGTGTTAATAAAACAAGCCTGAAGGCTTTGTGTCTTAATGCAAGGAGTATCCGCAATAAGGTGGATGAATTAATTGTGCAAATAGATGTTAACAAATATGATGTGATTGGGATTACGGAGACGTGGCTCCAGGATGATCAGGGCTGGGAACTCAACATTCAGGGGTATTCAACATTCAGGAAGGATAGAATAAAAGGAAAAGGAGGTGGGGTAGCATTGCTGGTTAAAGAGGAGATTAATGCAATAGTTAGGAAAGACATTAGCTTGGATGATGTGGAATCTATATGGGTAGAGCTGCAGAACACCAAAGGGCAAAAAACGTTAGTAGGAGTTGTGTACAGACCTCCAAACAGTAGTAGGGATGTTGGGGAGGGCATCAAACAGGAAATTAGGGGTGCATGCAATAAAGGTGTAGCAGTTATAATGGGTGACTTTAATATGCACATAGATTGGGCTAGCCAAACTGGAAGCAATACGGTGGAGGAGGATTTCCTGGAGTGCATAAGGGATGGTTTTCTAGACCAATATGTTGAGGAACCAACTAGGGGGGAGGCCATCTTAGACTGGGTGTTGTGTAATGAGAGAGGATTAATTAGCAATCTCATTGTGCGAGGCCCCTTGGGGAAGAGTGACCATAATATGGTGGAATTCTGCATTAGGATGGAGAATGAAACAGTAATTTCAGAGACCATGGTCCAGAACTTAAAGAAGGGTAACTTTGAAGGTATGAGGCGTGAATTGGCTAGGATAGATTGGCGAATGATACTTAGGGGGTTGACTGTGGATGGGCAATGGCAGACATTTAGAGACCGCATGGATGAAGTACAACAATTGTACATTCCTGTCTGGCGTAAAAATAAAAAGGGGAAGGTGGCTCAACCGTGGCTATCTAGGGAAATCAGGGATAGTATTAAAGCCAAGGAAGTGGCATACAAATTGGCCAGAAATAGCAGCGAACCTGGGGACTGGGAGAAATTTAGAACTCAGCAGAGGAGGACAAAGGGTTTGATTAGGACAGGGAAAATGGAGTACGAGAAGAAGCTTGCAGGGAACATTAAGGCGGATTGCAAAAGTTTCTATAGGTATGTAAAGAGAAAAAGGTTGGTGAAGACAAACGTAGGTCCCCTGCAGTCAGAATCAGGGGAAGTCATAACGGGGAACAAAGAAATGGCGGATCAATTGAACAAGTACTTTGGTTCGGTATTCACTAAGGAGGATACAAACAACCTTCCGGATATAAAAGGGGTCAGAGGGTCTAGTAAGGAAGAGGAACTGAGGGAAATCTTTATTAGTCGGGAAATTGTGTTGGGGAAATTGATGGGATTGAAGGCCGATAAATCCCCAGGGCCTGATGGCCTGCATCCTAGAGTACTTAAGGAGGTGGCCTTGGAAATAGCGGATGCATTGACAGTCATTTTCCAACATTCCATTGACTCTGGATCAGTTCCTATGGAGTGGAGGGTAGCCAATGTAACCCCACTTTTTAAAAAAGGAGGGAGAGAGAAAACAGGGAATTATAGACCGGTCAGCCTGACCTCAGTAGTGGGTAAAATGATGGAATCAATTATTAAGGATGTCATAGCAGTGCATCTGGAAAATGGTGACATGATAGGTCGAAGTCAGCATGGATTTGTGAAAGGGAAATCATGCTTGACAAATCTTCTGGAATTTTTTGAGGATGTTTCCAGTAAAGTGGACAAAGGAGAACCAGTTGATGTGGTATATTTGGACTTTCAGAAGGCTTTCGACAAGGTCCCACACAAGAGATTAATGTGCAAAGTTAAAGCACATGGGATTGGGGGTAGTGTGCTGACGTGGATTGAGAACTGGTTGTCAGACAGGAAGCAAAGAGTAGGAGTAAACGGGTACTTTTCAGAATGGCAGGCAGTGACTAGTGGAGTGCCGCAAGGTTCTGTGCTGGGGCCCCAGCTGTTTACATTGTACATTAATGATTTAGACGAGGGGATTAAATGCAGTATCTCCAAATTTGCGGATGATACTAAGTTGGGTGGCAGTGTGAGCTGCGAGGAGGATGCTATTAGGCTGCAGAGTGACTTGGATAGGTTAGGTGAGTGGGCAAATGCATGGCAGATGAAGTATAATGTGGATAAATGTGAGGTTATCCACTTTGGTGGTAAAAACAGAGAGACAGACTATTATCTGAATGGTGACAGATTAGGAAAAGGGAAGGTGCAACGAGACCTGGGTGTCATGGTACATCAGTCATTGAAGGTTGGCATGCAGGTACAGCAGGCGGTTAAGAAAGCAAATGGCATGTTGGCCTTCATAGCGAGGGGATTTGAATACAGGGGCAGGGAGGTGTTGCTACAGTTGTACAGGGCCTTGGTGAGGCCACACCTGGAGTATTGTGTACAGTTTTGGTCTCCTAACTTGAGGAAGGACATTCTTGCTATTGAGGGAGTGCAGCGAAGGTTCACCAGACTGATTCCCGGGATGGCGGGACTGACCTATCAAGAAAGATTGGATCAATTGGGCTTGTATTCACTGGAGTTCAGAAGAATGAGAGGGGACCTCATAGAAACGTTTAAAATTCTGACGGGTTTAGACAGGTTAGATGCAGAAAGAATGTTCCCAATGTTGGGGAGGTCCAGAACCAGGGGTCACAGTCTGAGGATAAGGGGTAAGCCATTTAGGACCGAGATGAGGAGAAACTTCTTCACCCAGAGAGTGGTGAACCTGTGGAATTCTCTACCACAGAAAGTAGTTGAGGCCAATTCACTAAATATATTCAAAAGGGAGTTAGATGAAGTCCTTACTACTCGGGGGATCAAGGGTTATGGCGAGAAAGCAGGAAGGGGGTACTGAAGTTTCATGTTCAGCCATGAACTCATTGAATGGCGGTGCAGGCTAGAAGGGCTGAATGGCCTGCTCCTGCACCTATTTTCTATGTTTCTATGTTTCTATGTGTTCCAGTCTGTGTCTGTGTTCCAGTCTGTGTCTGTGTTCCAGTCTGTGTCTGTGTTCCAGTCTGTGTCTGTGTTCCAGTCTGTGTCTGTGTTCCAGTCTGTGTCTGTGTTCCAGTCTGTGTCTGTGTTCCAGTCTGTGTCTGTGTTCCAGTCTGTGTCTGTGTTCCAGTCTGTGTCTGTGTTCCAGTCTGTGTCTGTGTTCCAGTCTGTGTCTGTGTTCCAGTCTGTGTCCTTGTACGAGCCTGTGTCCTTGTACGAGCCTGTGTCTGTGTTCCAGTCTGTGTCTGTGTTCCAGTCTGTGTCCTTGTTCGAGCCTGTGCGAGTTCCAGTCTGTGTTCTGTTCGAGTCTGCGAGTTCCAGTCTGTGTTCTGTTCGAGTCTGCGAGTTCCAGTCTGTGTTCTGTTCGAGTCTGCGTCTGTGTTCCAGTCTGTGTTCTGTTCCAGTCTGTGTTCTGTTCCAGTCTGTGTTCTGTTCCAGTCTGTGTTCTGTTCCAGTCTGTGTTCTGTTCCAGTCTGTGTTCTGTTCCAGTCTGTGTTCTGTTCCAGTCTGTGTTCTGTTCCAGTCTGTGTTCTGTTCCAGTCTGTGTTCTGTTCCAGTCTGTGTTCTGTTCCAGTCTGTGTTCTGTTCCAGTCTGTGTTCTGTTCCAGTCTGTGTTCTGTTCCAGTCTGTGTTCTGTTCCAGTCTGTGTTCTGTTCCAGTCTGTGTTCTGTTCCAGTCTGTGTTCTGTTCCAGTCTGTGTTCTGTTCCAGTCTGTGTTCTGTTCCAGTCTGTGTTCTGTTCCAGTCTGTGTTCTGTTCCAGTCTGTGTTCTGTTCCAGTCTGTGTTCTGTTCCAGTCTGTGTTCTGTTCCAGTCTGTGTTCTGTTCCAGTCTGTGTTCTGTTCCAGTCTGTGTTCTGTTCCAGTCTGTGTTCTGTTCCAGTCTGTGTTCTGTTCCAGTCTGTGTTCTGTTCCAGTCTGTGTTCTGTTCCAGTCTGTGTTCTGTTCCAGTCTGTGTTCTGTTCCAGTCTGTGTTCTGTTCGAGTCTGCGTCTGTGTTCCAGTCTGTGTTCTGTTCGAGTCTGCGTCTATGTTCCAGTCTGTGTTCTGTTCGAGTCTGTGCGAGTTCCAGTCTGTGTTCTGTTCGAGTCTGTGTTCTGTTCGAGTCTGTGTTCTGTTCGAGTCTGTGCGAGTTCCAGTCTGTGTTCTGTTCGAGTCTGCGTCTGTGTTCCAGTCTGTGTTCTGTTCGAGTCTGTGTCCTGTTCGAGTCTGTGTCTGTGTTCCAGTCTGTGTTCTGTTCGAGTCTGTGCGAGTTCCAGTCTGTGTTCTGTTCGAGTCTGCGTCTATGTTCCAGTCTGTGTTCTGTTCGAGTCTGTGCGAGTTCCAGTCTGTGTTCTGTTCGAGTCTGTGTTCTGTTCGAGTCTGTGTTCTGTTCGAGTCTGTGTTCTGTTCGAGTCTGTGTTCTGTTCGAGTCTGTGTTCTGTTCGAGTCTGTGTTCTGTTCGAGTCTGTGTTCTGTTCGAGTCTGTGTTCTGTTCGAGTCTGTGTTCTGTTCGAGTCTGTGTTCTGTTCGAGTCTGTGTTCTGTTCGAGTCTGTGTTCTGTTCGAGTCTGTGCGAGTTCCAGTCTGTGTTCTGTTCGAGTCTGTGTTCTGTTCGAGTCTGCGTCTGTGTTCCAGTCTGTGTTCTGTTCGAGTCTGTGTCTGTGTTCCAGTCTGTGTTCTGTTCGAGTCTGTGCGAGTTCCAGTCTGTGTTCTGTTCGAGTCTCTGCAAGTTCCAGTCTGTGTTCTGTTCGAGTCTGTGCGAGTTCCAGTCTGTGTTCTGTTCGAGTCTCTGCAAGTTCCAGTCTGTGTTCTGTTCGAGTCTGTGCGAGTTCCAGTCTGTGTTCTGTTCGAGTCTGTGCAAGTTCCAGTCTGTGTTCTGTTCGAGTCTGTGCGAGTTCCAGTCTGTGTTCTGTTCGAGTCTGTGCAATTTCCAGTCTGTGTTCTGCTAGTTTTTGCTTGTAAAACTGGGGGATAGATATATCCCAAAAAAAGGCTCCGTTATCTCCCATCAAATCTCTTGGGCTCTGTTTAAACTGTTCTGTCCATTGATTTTCAAATGTCTACTTTGTCAGCCGTAACTCGATTAGGGTGTGTGAATGTGCTATCACTGGTTTTGCATTGTTTTAGGATTGTCCAGTTTCTTGACCATGATTTCTATTGTGCTTGACTGGGTAATTCGATTACCTCTTAGGGGGTGAATAGCCTGGGATCCTTAATACACGAATTTGCTTCAGAGGTTGGCCCCACCTCCTGTATTTGATAACTCTTTTTCGCAGCCAAAATGTTGTAGAATCTTAAAATTGATCTGCTCCTTCCCATAGATGTTTAGGGGATCTCAAGCTTCTGTAATTTAGGTCCATTTTGAATTCCCTTTCCTCTGAGTCCAAACACTGGGGGGGGGGGGGTCTCCATGAATGCATCCCCTTTTATCCCCCGCAGGCTTCGTCTGCCCCTTTAAACTCATTTTAAAAGCCCAGAAAGGGATTCTTCTCCTCTGCAGGGGAAAGGTACCTGGAATCTTTGCGAGATATTGGTAAATTCTACAGGAGAGGGTACAGCGCAGACTCACTGGGATGTTGCCTGGTTGGAGGAAGTACAAATACCCTGTACGAAGAAAGATTTGAAAAATTGGGGCTTTTTTTGTTGAAACAACTTGGTTTACAGACACGATAGAAGTGTTTGGAATTCTGAAAGGTTGGGTAATGTTGATGGAAGCAGACTGTTTCTAGTGGCTGAGCGGTCTAGAACGTGGGGCCAGAGATAAAAGATTAGATGTAGAACAGCGGGCCGGAGAAACGTCTTCACACAGAGAGTTGCGAGGCTGTGGAATTCACTCCCAGGGTTAGTGGTTGAGGCAGAAACGATGTCAACATTTAGATCGGAGAGGTGGATGAAGGGAAATGGGTTGAAGGCATACGGGAACTGGGTGTAGAAATGTGATTTGAGCTGTATGCTCGTGTGGAGGGTAAATACTGACACGGACTGGCTGGGCCCAGTGGCCTGTTTCTGTGCTGTAACTGGAATCAAGGGGCTGTGGGACACTTCATTTCATTTCATTTCCGTGAATCAGCAAACTGCTCGGGTGAAAGTTTCTTTTTGTCCCCGCCAGGGTACGTTGGTGTATTGGTTATGTTACTGCATTAGTAATCCTAGAAGCATTTACTAATAATCCAGAGATCATGAGTTCAAATCCCACCACGGCAGTTTGGGAATTTGAATTCAGTTTTTTAAAAAGCGAAATCTGGAAATAAAAAGCCACTACCAGTAAAAGTGTCCATGAAACAGTTGGATTGTGGTTAAAAACCCAACTGGTTCACTGATGTCCTTTGGGGAAGGAAAGCTGCCATCCTTACCCGATCTGGGCTTACTCGTGACTCCAGTCCCACAGCACGTGGCTGACCCTGAACTCCCCTCTGAAGTGGCCTAGAAAGCCACGAGTGCAACTGCATCTGTCGATGTTTCTCATTTTCCATTACTGTTCTGTTATGGAAACAAAGCCACTGTACTAAAATCACACATCACAGTCCGTGCAGCAGAGCAGGTCTCCAGTCGTCCTGGTTAATCCTTGCCACTGGATAAAGGCCTAGCTCTGTCGAGCCCGTGTGGTGGCTGGTGTGCTAACGGTCACCCCACGTTAAAAAAATCCACGCAACAGGCATCTTCCACCCCGTCAATTGGAGTTCAGGACTGGAACATCGGGTCCTTCATTGAAACATCTGTGAACTCTCGTGGAAGCCAGTCATCCTCGTTCGAGGGACCGCCTGGGATGATGAAGACTAAAATATCCAATGCTCGTGATTTGCAACATGCCAACTTCGCGCAATGCTATTCAAAAAGAAAATTGTCTCTTTCTGATTTGTTTTTGAGAGCACCAACATTTGGGATGTGTGACCATGTTAATTATCCCACGTCTGTGTGTTCTTCCGGCAGAATCTGTGGTGAACGATGCAAACAATGACAAGTCGGGAGCCGCCGATGTGTCTGCCAGTCAGCACGTGATGGTGTGTGCCCTGCAGGAACTTGGCAGCCTGGTGCAGAGTCTGAGTGCTACAGCTTCTCCGCTTCTCCAGGAGCCCTCCATTGGTATGTGGCCAGGCAGATGCTGCAAGGTTACAGACAAGTGCATTGACGAAAACCGTAGCTTGCGTTTACCGGGCGCCTCTAACGTAGTAAAACATCCCGCGGCACTCAACAGAACGGCTTGCATTTCTGTTGGCGCTTTCCACAATGTCCCAACGCACTTCACAGCCATTGAAGTACTTTCGATACAGGAAATGCGGCAGCCAATTTGCGCACAGCAAGCTCCCACCAACAGCAATAATGACCAAATAATCTCTCTTCGTGATGTTGATTGAGGGAATAAATATTAGCCAGGACACCGGGGATCACTCCTCTGCTTTTCTTTGAAATAGTACCACGGGATCATTTGCGTCCACCTGAGAGGGCAGACGGGGCCTCGGTTTAACGCCTCATCCGAAAAACAGCACCTCCGACAGTGCAGCACCCCCTCAGCGCTGCACTGGGTGTGTCAGCTTAGATTTTGTGCTCAAGTCCCTGGAGTGGGACTCAAACCCAGAACCTTCAGACACAGTGACGAGAGTGCTACCCACTGAGCCCACGGCTGCTGCCTTCACCAGGAGCGTTATCAGACAAAAATTGACACCGAGCGGTTGAAAGGGACATTAGGGCAGGTGACCAAAAACTTAGTCAGAGGTAGGTTTAAAGGAGTGCCTTAAAGGACAAGGTTAAGAGAGGAAATTCCAAAGCTTGTGGTCTAGGTAGCTAAAGGCACGGCCACCAAAGGAGGAGGCGAGGGAAGTCAGTCACTCATTTTTTTTAAAACTCAGTGGAAATTAAGAGGAAGGCGTGGGCTTGGGTGGCTGTATACAGAGGGGGAGAGCTATTGAGGGGGCCCTTCCTGTTCCCAGTGTGTTGCAGTTTGAGTGGTTTGCAGATGGCACCAAACCGCTGGGCGAAGGGCGGGCAGACAGACTGGGGACTGAGGTGGTTGAGATCCCACAAATACTGGACAGGGTTCGTATCGGGGTTGGGGGGAGAAGGGTGATCAGCCGCAATGAAATTCAATGCACAAGTACAGGTTACTGCATATTTGAAGTAAAATTCTTCACAATTCCCTTCTGATTATTTTAAAGATGCATCTATTTGTACGAACTGAAATGCAGCCGTTTCTCTGATTGGCTCTCCAGACCTATTGCTAATTGGTCCCTTGGAGGGTAAGCCACACCCTGAAGTTTCTCTGGAATGTGTAACTGGAACCCAGCCTTCAGAGTGACTTTCCAATTTGTAATTCGATCCATTTTAACTTCAGAACCCAGAGGATAGATTTCCCCAAAAGCCACCAAGGTCCAGCTGAAGTCCCTTACCCCTGAACAAGTGCATCCCTCCCCCAATTGAAGACCCTTACCCAAGCGCAAGACTTTATACCCCACCCACCCCCCCCCCCTCCACCCTCTCAGATGGGGCATTGTGTGCGGATTGTTAACAGGTTTATTGGGTATGAAGTGAATACTGACAGTGTTGTGACTTCTGGATTTCATCCAACCCAACCAGGTCCCTTGTAACACATGCACCGAGCTTGCACGTATCAGGGGGTTGGAAGAATGTGATCCGTCGTCTGAGTTCCCTCTCCCCTTCCAATCCCCCCCACAACTTGTGTCTGTCTGTCCTCCCCCCCCCAAAAAGCCATCTCTCTCCCCCCTACCCCACCCCCAAGCGCGCTCGCTCGCTCGCTCGCTCTCTCTCTCTCTCTCTATCTCTCTCTCTTCCCTCCTCCCCACCCCCCCCCCCCCCCCAGCGCGCGCTCTCTCTCCCTTTCCCCTCCACCCCAAGCTTTCTTCCCCTCCCCCCCACCCCTAGCTCGCTCTCTCTTCCCCCATCCCCAGCCCAAGCTCTCGCTCTCACTCCCCCCCCCCCCCCACCCTCCCAAGCTCTCTCTTCCTCCTCTCCCCCCCCCCCTCTCTCTCTCTCTCTCTCTCTCTTTCTCTTCTCCCCCCCCCCCCCACCCCAAGCTCTCTCTCTCTCTTCTCCTCCCCCCCCCCCCCCCAACGGGCCAGTCCACTTTCCGCCCCAGGCTGCTCTCCCCGCCTCTTGCTCTCCGCAAACTGGTCCTGGCCGCCCGCTGCCTGAGCAGAGACTCGGGGCTGCTGGGGGAGGAAGCATGCGATTAGTGGGAATTGCGCTGGGTGTGGGGGGGGGTGATATTTGTCCTAACTCTCGCTTCTGCGCGTGCATCTGGAGTACAAATAGTTAACTGTGTTATTTTAAATCTATGACCTCTGGTTACCAACCCACTTGCCAGAAGAAATAGTTTCTCCCTTCCTGCTCAACAAAAACCCTCATCATTTTGAACACCTCCATTAGGTCCCCCTTAGTCTTCTCTGCTTTATGGAGAACAGAGACAGGAAGCAAAGGGTAATGGTTGATGGGTGTTTGTGTGACTGGAAGGCTGCAGGGTTCTGCAGGGCTCAGTACTGGGTCCCTTGCTTTTTGAGGTATACGTCAATGATCTAGACTTGAATATAGGGGTATGATTTAGAAGTTTGCAGATAGTTGTAATTTACCAAAATTCCTTGGATTCTGGGGAGGTCCCAGCAGATTGGAAAACTGTAAATGTAATGCCCCTATTTAAAAAAGGAGGCAGACAAAAAGCAGGAAACTATAGACCAGTTAGCCTAACATCTGTGGTTGGGAAAATGTTGGAGTCCATTATTAAAGAAGCAGTAACAGGACATTTGGAAAAGCAAAATTCGGTCAGGCAGAGTCAACATGGATTTATGAAGGGGAAGTCATGTTTGACAAATTTGCTGGAATTCTTTGAGGATGTAACAAACAGGTTGGATAAGGGGGAACCAGTGGATGTGGTGTATTTGGACTTCCAGAAGGCATTTGACAAGGTGCTACATAAAAGGTTACTGCACAAGATAAAAGATCACGGGGTTGGGGGTAATATATTAGCATGGATAGAGGATTGGCTAACTAACAGAAAACAGAGAGTAGGGATAAATGGTTCATTCTCGGGTTGGCCAGTGGGGGTGCCGCAGGGATCAGTGCTGGGACCCCAACTATTTACAATCTATATTAACAACTTGGAGGAAGGGACTGAGTGTAACGTAGCCAAGTTTGCCGACGATACAAAGATGGGAGGAAAAGCAATATGTGAAAAGGACACACAAAATCTGCAAAAGGACATAGACAGGCTAAGTGAGTGAGCAAAAATTTGGCAGATGGAGTATAATGTCAGAAAGTGTGAGGTCATGCACTTTGGCAGAAAAATCCAAGAGCAAGTTATTATTTAAATGGAGTAAGATTGCAAAGTGCTGCAGTACAGCGGGACCTGGGGGTACTTGTGCATGAAACACATAAGGTTAGTATGCAGTTTCTAGAATGTCTCCACATAACTGAAGTTACTCATCCCTGGTATCATCCTGGTAAACCTCCTCTGTAACCTCTCCCAAAGCCGGGACATCCTTCCTAAAGCATGATGTCCAGAATTCCGCACAAAAATTCCACCCGAGGCCTAACCAGAGATCTGTAAAGGTTTAGCATAACATTAAAAAAAATATTTGTTGCTGGGCTCTGGGCGTTGTATTTATTGCCCATCCCTAATTGCCCTCGAGGAGATGCTGGTGAGCCGCCTTCCTGAACCGCTGCAGTCCATGAGGTGAAGGTACTCCCACAGTGCTGTTAGGGACAGAGTTCCAAGATTTTGGCCCAGCGACAACGAAGGAACGGCCGATATATTTCCAAGTCAGGATGGCGTGTAACTTGAAGAGGAACATGGAGGTGATGGTGTTCTCATGCACCTGCTGCCCTTGTCTTTCTAGGTATTAGAGGTCACAGGTTTGGGAGGTGCTGTTGAAGAAACCTTGGCGAGTTATGGTAGTACATCTTGTAGATGGTACTATGCAAAGCCAAGTCAACCAACATGTCAAGGGAGCATTGAGGGCGATGTTGGTTGATCCGTTGCTCACTGTGTGTAAACAGTGTGCGGTAACAATAAACGAATAGGTTGCAAAAAGCGATTGAGTTCTAATTCCCAAAAGGACAGCGCTCTCGTCGGGCTGCAGATAGAGCACTGCCATTGTAAGAGGGCCATTCAGGCCCGAGCAGAGCTTTCGGGGAGAGCAGTGAGGCTGATTGATTGCTGCTGTCAGAGGGATGGGCTGCCAGGAAAGACTTGGGGAGCTTAGGATCCTTGAACTCGAATACGAGACATGGCAGATGGGTTCTTAACTTGTTATCGGGGCGGGATAAACTGGATGTTTCCCCGGGCTGGGAAGTCTAGAACAAGGGGTCACAGTCTCAGGATACGGGGTAGGAAATTTAGGACCGAGATGAGGAGAAATGTTTTCACTCAGAGGGTGGTGAACCTGTGGAATTCTCTACCACAGAAGGCTGTGGAGGCCAAGTCACTGAATATATTTAAGAAGGAGATAGATAGATTTCTAGACACAAAAGGCATCAAGAAGTATGGGGAAAAAGCAGGAATATGGTGTTGAGATAGAGGATCAGCCATGATCATATTGAATGGCGGTGCAGACTCGAAGGGCCGAATGGCCCACTACTGCTCCTATTTTCTATGTTTCTAAAGCGAGCCGGCAACGATTGGTTCAGATATGCTGAGTCAGCAGAACACTATGGTGCCGACTAAGGATTGGTTTAGGACAGACACCAGGAAGTGTTTTTTTTTTTCCAGGCAGTGGGTAATCAGCTGGACCAGGCTGCCAGGGATTGGTGGTTGAGGGCAGGCTACCAGTCTGATATAAACACGAGCCAGATGCTGTAACGTGGAGTAGGTCGGGGCCGGTATCCTGCAACGGCAAGATCAAAGCTGAAGGAGTTCCTTCATCTGCACTGATCCTGTTGTCTGGTGATGTGTTTCGTTAAAAATGCTCACGCTATTTAAAAAAAATAAATAAAACCTAGCCATATGCTACACACACAACAACTTGTATTCATACAGCGCCTTTAATGTAGCAAAACGTCCCAAGGTGCTTCACAACAGAATTTGACACCGAGTTACATGAGATATTAGCGCAGGTGACCAAAAACCTGGTCAAAGAAGTAGGTTTTAAGGAGCGTCTTGAAGGAGGAGAGAGAGGCGGAGAGGTTTAGGGAGGGAATTCCAGAGCTTGGAGCCTAGGCATCTGAAATTTCAGCAATCACCCAAAAATCTGATGGCAAGGAGACTGACGAGTGTTTGAAACTGAACTTCCAACTTGTCGCTGTTAATGTGATTGATTTAAGTACCGTTTCCTCCATCACCTGCACTGCAGCAAAACGTGCATCCTGCCACCTAATGGATTGCAGTTAGACTGCTGACGGGAGGGCTGCGTCCCATTCGCATCTAATTTCTTCAGTCACCGTTGGTTTGGTGCAAGAATTGGTTCAGAATGAAGGTGAAAAATTAGTAGAACAAATGTTGAGAAGTTACACCATAAAAAATTCCCAAACTAAGATGCTCCTGTGTTTAGAAAAGCTGTGCTGAGATATTTTATCGTAAATTCTTGTATTCAGACTTTTATTTCTTCTTGGAAGGCCTTCTGGAGACGGTGACCTCCGTCCTGCTCCATCCTAGTATGGCGGCCAGGCTGGGTGCAGCCTGGTGCCTGCGCTGTGTAGCGGTGGCGTTGCCGTACCAGCTGACTCCACTGTTGGACAGGTGTGCGGAGCGCATCAACAGTCTGAAGACGTCGCCAGAAGCCGTCACTGGATACAGCTTCGCAATGGCAGCGTTGCTGGGCAGCGTGCACCAGTGCCCCCTCGGAATTCCTCACACCAAAGGCAAGGTAAGCGAAGCATTTCTATAGCGCCTTTCATAGCCTCAGGGCATCCCAAAGCGCTTTACAGCCAATGAAGTACTTTTTGAAGTGTAGTCACCGTTGTAATGTCAGAAATGTGGCTGCCAATCTGCGCACAGTAAGATTCCATAATCAGCAATCTGATAATGACCAGATAATCTGTTTTCGTGATGTTGCTTGAGGGATAAATATTAACCAGGACACAGGGGAGAACTGCCCTGCTCTTCGTAATAGTGCCAGGGATCTTTTATGTCCACCTGAGAGGGCAGATGGGGCATCGGTTTAACGTCTCATCCGAAAGATGGCACCTCACAGTGCAGCACTCCCTCAGCACCGCACTGGGAATGTCAGCCTAGATTATGTGCTCAAGTCTCGGGAGTGGGACTCAAAATCTTCTGACTCAGAGGCGGATGTGCGACCACTGAGTCGAACTGCAAGTAAACTGGTGTGTCCAGGGAAAAGGGTGGTGAATTGGGTTCGAGGCTGGCTCTTCATCTCTCGGACCAGGGTTCAAATCCAGCCCAGACTGAGGAGAGGAAGCGCTCTTCTGACGGCTGGCTCTGAGGGTCCTAACTGAAATGAATCTTGGGCTGTCTCAATCCAGTTCCTTGAGGGTATGGGCTTTGCAGCACAGAATTGCACCAAATTCAGTGATGATTGACGCTCCCGCACAAACATAAGAACATAAGAAATAGGAGCAGGAGTAGGCCATACGGCCCCTCGAGCCTGCTCCACCATTCAATACGATCATGGCTGATCCGATCGTGGAAACAGCTCCACTTACCTGCCCGCTCCCCATAACCCCTTATTCCCTTATCATTTAAGAAACTGTCCATTTCTGTCTTAAATTTATTCAATGTCCCAGCTTCCACAGCTCTCTGAGGCAGCGAATTCCACAGATTTACAACCCTCTGAGAGGAGAAATTTTTTTCTCAGTTTTAAATGGGCGGCCCCTTATTCTAAGATCATACCCTCTAGTTCTAGTCTCCCCTGTCAGTGGAAACATCCTCTCTGCATCCACCTTGTCGAGCCTAAGGGGTGGCTGATGTATGAAATATCCCACTGGTGCAGCAGGCAATGAATTTTCGTTTGAGGTTGGGGCGGAGGAATATTGTTGGGACAGAGTGGAGTGAGCGTTACTCTGCATCTGGCTGTGCTGTACCTGACCTGGGAGTGCTTGTTGCCATCATTGGGTACTGGCACTAACATCCCTTGCCTTGAGCTAAATTTTCCCAATATTGTCGATCTGTAGCATGTTTAAACTGGCAGTTCTGGGGGGGCTAACACTCCAGTGCAGTACTGAGGGGGTTTGTCACTGTCAGAGGTGCCATCTTTCAGATGAGAAGTTAAATCGAGGTGTGTGTAAAAGATCCCCTGGCACTATTTCGAAGACGGGCAGGGGAGTTCTCCCTCGGTGTCCTGGACAATATGTTATCCCACAACCAATCTCGCTGGTGGTGTAGTGGCTGAACACTATCGGTATTGAGATGCTAGGATGATCCCAGATTTGATTCACATGCTACCCTGAGGTAGCTGATCTGAGACAGGGCACTGGGGTAGGGGGACACTGCAGTGTGCTTCGGTGTCTCCTGCCCAAAGAGGAGGGAGATCAGTCAGGGTTCCTGCACTGTCAGAGATGTCCTATCTGTGGTGGGCTCCCACTGCATGGTGGCAGGGGAGGGAGAATCAGCCAGGGTTCCTGCACTGTCAGAGATGGCCTATCTGTGGTGGGCTCCCACTGCATGGTGCCAGGGGAGGGAGAATCAGTCAGGGTTCCTGCACTGTCAGATTTGTCCTCTTTGTGGTGGGCTCCCACTGCATGGTGGAACCAGGGGAGGGAGAATCAGCCAGGGTTCCTGCACTATCAGAGATGTCCTATCTGTGGTGGGCTCCCACTGCATGGTGCCAGGGGAGGGAGAATCAGCCAGGGTTCCTGCACTGTCAGAGATGGCCTATCTGTGATGGGCTCCCACTGCATGGTGCCAGGGGAAGGAGAATCAGCCAGGGTTCCTGCACTATCAGAGATGGCCTATCTGTGGTGGGCTCCCACTGCATGGTGGAACCAGGGGAGGGAGAATCAATCAGGGTTCCTGCACTGTCTGATTTGTCCTCTTTGTGGTGGGCTCCCACTGCATGGTGCCAGGGGAAGGAGAATCAGCCAGGGTTCCTGCACTGTCAGAGATGTCCTATCTGTGATGGGCTCCCACTGCATGGTGGAACCAGGGGAGGGAGAATCAGCCAGGGTTCCTGCACTATCAGAGATGTCCTATCTGTGATGGGCTCCCACTGCATGGTGGAACCAGGGGAGGGAGAATCAGCCAGGTTCCTGCACTGTCAGAGATGGCCTATCTGTGATGGGCTCCCACTGCATGGTGGAACCAGGGGAGGGAGAATCAGCCAGGGTTCCTGCACTATCAGAGATGTCCTATCTGTGATGGGCTCCCACTGCATGGTGGAACCAGGGGAGGGAGAATCAGCCAGGGTTCCTGCACTATCAGAGATGTCCTATCTGTGATGGGCTCCCACTGCATGGTGGAACCAGGGGAGGGAGAATCAGCCAGGGTTCCTGCACTGTCAGATTTGTCCTCTTTGTGGTGGGCTCCCACTACATGGTGGAACCAGGGGAGGGAGAATCAGCCAGGGTTCCTGCACTGTCAGAGATGTCCTATCTGTGATGGGCTCCCACCGCATGGTGGAACCAGGGGAGGGAGAATCAGCCAGGGTTCCTGCACTATCAGAGATGTCCTATCTGTGATGGGCTCCCACCGCATGGTGGAACCAGGGGAGGGAGAATCAGCCAGGGTTCCTGCACTGTCAGATTTGACCTATCTGTGGTGGGCTCCCACCGCATGGTGGAACCAGGGGAGGGAGAATCAGTCAGGGTTCCTGCACTATCAGAGATGTCCTATCTGTGGTGGGCTCCCACCGCATGGTGGAACCAGGGGAGGGAGAATCAGTCAGGGTTCCTGCACTATCAGAGATGTCCTATCTGTGGTGGGCTCCCACCGCATGGTGGAACCAGGGGAGGGAGAATCAGTCAGGGTTCCTGCACTGTCAGAGATGTCCTATCTGTGGTGGGCTCCCACTGCATGGTGCCAGGGGAGGGAGAATCAGTCAGGGTTCCTGCACTGTCAGAGATGTCCTATCTGTGGTGGGCTCCCACTGCATGGTGCCAGAGGAGGGAGAATCAGTCAGGGTTCCTGCACTGTCAGATATGTCCTATCTGTGATGGGCTCCCACTGCATGGTGCCAGGGGAAGGAGAATCAGTCAGGGTTCCTGCACTGTCAGATATGTCCTATCTGTGATGGGCTCCCACTGCATGGTGGAACCAGGGGAAGGAGAATCAGCCAGGGTTCCTGCACTATCAGAGATGTCCTATCTGTGGTGGGCTCCCACCGCATGGTGGAACCAGGGGAGGGAGAATCAGCCAGGGTTCCTGCACTATCAGAGATGTCCTATCTGTGATGGGCTCCCACCGCATGGTGGAACCAGGGGAGGGAGAATCAGCCAGGTTCCTGCACTGTCAGAGATGGCCTATCTGTGATGGGCTCCCACTGCATGGTGGAACCAGGGGAGGGAGAATCAGCCAGGGTTCCTGCACTATCAGAGATGTCCTATCTGTGATGGGCTCCCACTGCATGGTGGAACCAGGGGAGGGAGAATCAGCCAGGGTTCCTGCACTATCAGAGATGTCCTATCTGTGATGGGCTCCCACTGCATGGTGGAACCAGGGGAGGGAGAATCAGCCAGGGTTCCTGCACTGTCAGATTTGTCCTCTTTGTGGTGGGCTCCCACTACATGGTGGAACCAGGGGAGGGAGAATCAGCCAGGGTTCCTGCACTGTCAGAGATGTCCTATCTGTGATGGGCTCCCACCGCATGGTGGAACCAGGGGAGGGAGAATCAGCCAGGGTTCCTGCACTATCAGAGATGTCCTATCTGTGATGGGCTCCCACCGCATGGTGGAACCAGGGGAGGGAGAATCAGCCAGGGTTCCTGCACTGTCAGAGATGGCCTATCTGTGATGGGCTCCCACCGCATGGTGGAACCAGGGGAGGGAGAATCAGCCAGGGTTCCTGCACTATCAGAAATGTCCTATCTGTGATGGGCTCCCAGTACATGGTGGAACTGCCTGTCAGAGGTTCCTGACTAGGTGAAGTCTGGTTGTATGGAGGGCTGCAATTGAGGTGGCACGGAACCCCTAAATAAATCTCAACCTGCAAGACAATCCCCTTCTTCCCCTCAATTTAAAAAAAAAGAATTGCCATTCAGTAAGACTCCAAATTAATGTTTAGCATTGCACATACATTTATATTAAACAGAATGAGATGTTGTAAAGTCCTGCCCATTTTGAACACTTGATCGCAGTAGTGTAAGCTACAGCCCGAGAATCCTCTAGTCCAGGCTACTCTGTCCTGATTACATCGCATTGATTTTCCGATCCATCCTGTTTGCATTTTGTGGGCCAGGCGATTCGGAAAGGGCTGCGTTCAGTGTTGTTGGCTGATTTCTGGGTCAATCCTACATCAGAATGCCAAGGACTACAGCTCGCTGTCAATTCATTAAAGGGAGGGAACATTGATTTAAACATTGTCTGTGGTTTCAGGGCATCATGTGTGACCAGCAAAGGCCTGGACACTCCTGCTTTGTGGTGCAGTTATCAGTCGATAGAGAATTAAACCTGGCTCCATTAAAGACTCTGCTAGTCTTATTCAAACCCGAACAACTTGTTTCAGAAAAATCTGAAGGCTCATCTCCATTCTACTTGGTAAACGTGTGCACGCGCATAAATCCTTTAAGTCAAATTTATCCCTATTTGTTTGCTGACTGTCTGGATTTCACAATCATCGAATTGTGACAGTGCAGGATCCCTGGCTGATCCCCCTTCCCTGGTTCCACCGTGCAGCGGGAGCCCACCATAGATCATCAACATAGGCAGTCCCTCGGACTTGCTTCCACTCTAAAAATGAGTCCTTCGGTGGCCGAACAGTCCAATACGAGAACCACAGTCCCTGTCACAGGTGGGACAGACAGTTGTTGAGGGAAAGGTTGGGTGGGACTGGTTGGCTACTTGCGCTTGGTTTCTGCATGCTATGCTCTCGGCGATGAGACTTGAGGTGCTCAGCGCCCTCCCAGATGCACTTCCTCCACTTAAGGCGGCCTTTGGTCAGGGACTTCCAGGTGTCGGTGGGAATGTTGCATTTTATCAAGGAAGTTTTGAGGGTGTCCTTGAAATGTTTCCTCTGCCCACCTGGGGCTCGCTTGTCGTGAAGGAGTTCGGAGTAGAGCACTTGCTTTAGGAGTCTCGTGTCTGGCATGCGAACAATGTGGCCTGCCCAGCGGAGCTGATCGAGTGTGGTCAGTGCTTCAATGCTGGGGATGTTGGCCTGGTCGAGGACGCTAACGTTGGTGCGTCTGTCCTCCCAGGGGATTTGCAGGATCTTGCGGAGACATCGTTGGTGGTATTTCTCCAGCGACTTGAGGTGTCTACTGTACGTGGTCCATGTCTCTGAGCCATACAGGAGGGCGGGTATTACTACAGCCCTGTAGACCACGAGCTTTGTGGTAGATTTGAGGGCCGGATCTTCGAGCACTCTTTTCCTCAGGCAGCCGAAGGCTGCAGTGGCGCATTGGAGGCGATGTTGAATCTCGTTGTCACTGTCTGTCCTTGTTGATAAGAGGCTCCCGAGTAAGAACCACCACAGATAGGAAGGACATCTCTGACAGTGCAGGAACTCTGGCTGATCTCCCTCTCCTGGTTCCACCATGCAGTGGCAACACAGGAGGAGGCCATTTGGCCCATCATGCCCGTGCTGGATCTTTAAAAGAGCTACCCAGTTAGTCCCACTCCCCCTGCCCTTTTCCCAAAGCCCTCACATTTTTCCCCTTCAAGTATTTATTCAATTACCTTTTGAAAGTTATTATTAAATCCGACGCCCTTTCAGACAATGCATTCCAGATCCTAACAACTCATTGCGTAAAAAAAATTATCTTCTCCCCTGGCTTTTTTACCGCTTAACTTAAATCTGTGTCCTCTGGTTATCGGCCTTCCTGTCAGTGGAAACCGTTTCTCCCCATCCACTCGACAAAAACGCTTCATGATTTTGAACACCTCTATTAAATCTTCCCTTAAGATTCTCTGCTCCAAGGAGAACAATCCCAGTTTTCCATCTCTCCACATAGCTGAAGTCCCTCATCCCTGGTACCATTGTGGTTAAATCTCCTCCGATGTAGGCTCGGTTTAGTTTTCGGTACTGTGGTTCTGTTGGTGTGAGTTGATTTTCTCCATTCTCTTTCTCTGTAGATGGTGGTGAGTATTGCGGAGGACCTGTTGCGCACGGCTTCTCAGAACAGCCGCCTGTCACTGCAGCGCACGCAGGCCGGGTGGCTTCTCCTGGGAGCCCTGATGAGCTTAGGTTTGTATACGGAGGATGCTGACTGACCCGAAGAGCTGGAGCAGCACTTAGTACTCTTACCAATTCTCGTTTAATGACCTTTCATCTGCTTAGTGCTCTGAAGAATTGGATCTTTTTTCTTTTGTGAGAGATGTTCGTGTCGGCGGTGAGCAGAGCACAGCCAGATGACGAGTCAAGCTCCCTCAACTCTGCCCTGGCAGCGCGACCTGGTGCCCCCGGCGTGGCGTCGGGCCCCTGTGCTCCCGGCCTGGCGCCGGGCCCCTGTGCTCCCGGCGTGGCGTCGAGCCCCTGTGCTCCCGGCGTGGCGTCGGGCCCCTGTGCTCCCGGCCTGGCGCCGGGCCCCTGTGCTCCCGGCCTGGCGCCGGGCCCCTGTGCCCCCGGCTTGGCGTCGGGCCCCTGTGCCCCCGGCCTGGCGTCGGGCCCCTGTGCTCCCGGCCTGGCGTCGGGCCCCTGTGCTCCCGGCGTGGCGTCGGGCCCCTGTGCTCCCGGCGTGGCGTCGGGCCCCTGTGCTCCCGGCCTGGCGTCGGGCCCCTGTGCTCCCGGCGTGGCGTCGGGCCCCTGTGCCCCCTGTGCCCCCGGCGTGGCGTCGGGCCCCTGTGCCCCCGGCGTGGCGTCGGGCCCCTGTGCTCCCGGCGTGGCGTCGGGCCCCTGTGCTCCCGGCCTGGCGTCGGGCCCCTGTGCTCCCGGCGTGGCGTCGGGCCCCTGTGCTCCCGGCGTGGCGTCGGGCCCCTGTGCCCCCTCTGCTCCCGGCGTGGCGTCGGGCCCCTGTGCCCCTGGCGTGGCGTCGGGCCCCTGTGCCCCCGGCGTGGCGTCGGGCCCCTGTGCCCCAGGCCTGGCGTCGGGCCCCTGTGCTCCCGGCGTGGCGTCGGGCCCCTGTGCTCCCGGCCTGGCGTCGGGCCCCTGTGCTCCCGGCGTGGCGTCGGGCCCCTGTGCTCCCGGCGTGGCGTCGGGCCCCTGTGCTCCCGGCCTGGCGTCGGGCCCCTGTGCTCCCGGCCTGGCGTCGGGCCCCCGTGTCCCCTGTGCTCCCGGCGTGGCGTAGGGCCCCTGTGCTCCCGGCGTGGCGTCGGGCCCCTGTGCTCCCGGCGTGGTGTAGGGCCCCTGTGCTCCCGGCCTGGCGTCGGGCCCCTGTGTCCCCTGCGCTCCCGGCATGGCATCGGGCCCCTGTGCTCCCGGCGTGGCGTCGGGCCCCTGTGCTCCCAGCCTGGCGTCGGGCCCCTGTGTCCCCTGTGCTCCCGGCGTGGCGTAGGGCCCCTGTGCTCCCGGCGTGGCGTCGGGCCCCTGTACTCCCGGCGTGGCTTCGGGCCCCTGTGCTCCCGGCCTGGCGTCGGGCCCCTGTGCTCCCGGTGTGGATTCGGGCCCCTGTGCCCCCGGCGGGCTGGGCGCCCCATCTGCCCCAACCTCAAGAGCACCCATCGACTATGGCATCTTTTCCATTTCTCACAAAAACCATCCCAGGAGAGGTCTTGAGTGGCACTGGCATCTATGGCAGAATTACGGGGCCAATAGGAAGTGGAATGAGGCTGGCCAAACTCATTTCACCAAGGACCCTTGTATTCAGCAGACTGGTCCCAGAGTTAAATAGCCACGGTCTAAGCCACAGCTCCACTCATGTCACTCCCCCCCCCCCCCCCCCAAGAGTGATGAGGCAGTTTGAATGCCCACCAGCAATTGCTGGGGTTTGATTCTTCGGAAAAGATAACTTATCCCAAGTGCAGCTGCATCCAGAACATTGGTTTTGGAGCATAAGCACCTTGTCAGCTGAGCTTAAGACTGACTAGGTACTTGGCAATTTCAACATTTCCCCCTTTGTCCATCAGCAGCCAGGCCAACCTCCCCCTCACCTCACTGAGTCAGGTTGGAGTCAGAGCCTCTGAACTCAACTCGCAGGTGTAGCAATTGCATTCGTGACGGAGACTCACTTAGACCCCAGCTGCTATTTCACAGCCAATGCTATGTGTCCCCGGAGAGTATTTGAGGCTCTGAGTGAGTCGATGTCACTGTTTCAAGGTGCAGCTCTTCGGCTGTTCCTGCTACAGATTGGATTAATACCCAGGAGTTTTGCTTCAATGTCTTTGGTAATCGGGCGGGGATGGGGTGGGGGTGGGGAGAGGGGTGTGATTTGACTCCGCTGTTTATTTTTGTGGGGGGGTGTGCGCAGGGCTTGTTGGTCACCTCTAGGGGTTTGAATGGCTTAAAGTTCATGATCGGACTGGTTGAAAGCTTCAGTGGGTGGTGTGCTGAAGTGAAAATGTTAACCTTCTCCCCCAGGTCCTTCGGTAGTTCGCTATCATCTCCCCAAGATGCTGCTGCTGTGGCGCAATGTATTTCCGCGTTCCCTAAAAGAGCTGGAGGCAGAGAAGGCGCGAGGGGACTCCTTCACGTGGCAAGTGACCCTGGAGGGCCGAGCTGGTGCATTGTGCGGTAAGGGCCAACTTCACACGGGATGGTTATCTACAAATGTGTAATGCAGAAAAGGATCATTCAATGAAAAACCTTACATAATTTCCCAGAAAATGTACAGTTAAGAAAACCAACAATCGACCTGTTGCTCTTTCCCTGCAGCGATGAGGAGTTTTGTTGCTCACTGTCCTGAGCTTCTCACCGAAGATGTGATTCGCAGACTAATGACCCCCATTGAATGTGCCATGCTGATGCTGTCTCAGTGAGTATCTCACAGCACATCTCGCCACAGATGGAGCAAATCCTAGTGCTGAGACTAAACTACAACTTACACTTGCAGTGTCCTTGATGTAGAAAAACTGCTGAAGGTGCTTCAAACATGCATAATGAAATCAATGAGATTTCACTTCTTGTATGTCTGCCTCTCCCTTTCTCTCTCTCTCTCTCTGTCTCTCACTCTCACTCTCTCTCTCTCTCTCTGTCCGTCCGTGTACCTCTCTCTCTCTCTGTCTGTCTTGCCTCTCTGTCTCTGCATCTCACTCTGTTATTCTCTCTTCCTCTGGCTCTCTTTCCCACACACTCTCTCCATCTTTTTCACATTCTGTTTGTCTCTCTTTCTCACTGTATCTGTAACCCTCTCGCTGTCTCTCCAATCAAGAAGCACAGATTAGGAGGGATGAGTAAAGACTTGGCCAAAGGAGACAGGTTTTAAGGAGGGTCATGGAGGGATTTAGGGAGGGATTTCCATAACACGAGGCAGGCCATACAAGATTTAGTAATGAGTAGCAAGCCAGACTTGGTTAATAATCTAACAGTAAGGGAAAATTTATTTCACACTGATCATATGATTAACTTCAATGTTAGAAACATAAAAAATAGGTGCAGGAGTAGGCCATTCGGCCCTTCTAGCCTGCACAGCCATTCAATGAGTTCATGGTTTTAAAAAGGAGAAATTTAACACCATTACTAAGATTCTAGATTTTGGTACGGCTAACTTTAACGGGATGAGACAGATTAAAGACAGCAAACTGGTCAAAACTGTTTTGGGTATAACTACAGATGAACATTGGGAGGTGTTCAAAAAAGAATGTAGCTCAACACAGGACCAGTATATATCCAACTTACGAAAAAAAACAGCCATAGTCGACAACAAAGGTGAGATAACAAAATGAAAGGAAATCGCATACAAAAGTGCAATGGGTAATGTAGATCGAGGGACTGGGATATATATAAAGGGCAATGGGTAATGTAGATCCAGGGACTGAGATATATATAAAGTGCAATGGGTAATGTAGGTCCAGGGACTGGGATATATATAAAGTGCAATGGGTAATGTAGATCCAGGGACTGGGATATATATAAAGTGCAATGGGTAATGTAGATCCAGGGACTGGGGTATATATAACGTGCAATGGGTAATGTAGATCCAGGGACTGGGGTATATATAAAGTGCAATGGGTAGTGTAGATCGAGGGACTGGGGTATATATAAAGTGCAATGGGTAGTGTAGATCCAGGGACTGGGGTAGATATAAAGTGCAATGGGTAATGTAGATCCAGAGACTGGGGTATATATAAAGTGCAATGGGTAATGTAGATCCAGGGACTGGGGTATATATAAAGTGCAATGGGTAGTGTAGATCCAGGGACTGGGGTATATATAAAGTGCAATGGGTAATGTAGATCCAGGGACTGGGGTATATATAAAGTGCAATGGGTAATGTAGATCCAGGGACTGGGATATATATAAAGGGCAATGGGTAATGTAGATCGAGGGACTGGGGTATATATAAAGTGCAATGGGTAGTGTAGATCCAGGGACTGGGGTATATATAAAGGGCAATGGGTAATGTAGGTCCAGGGACTGGGATATATATAAAGTGCAATGGGTAGTGTAGATCGAGGGACTGGGGTATATATAAAGTGCAATGGGTAATGTAGATCCAGGGACTGGGGTATATATAAAGTGCAATGGGTAATGTAGATCCAGGGACTGGGGTATATATAAAGTGCAATGGGTAATGTAGATCCAGGGACTGGGGTATATATAAAGTGCAATGGGTAATGTAGATCCAGGGACTGGGGTATATATAAAGTGCAATGGGTAATGTAGATCCAGGGACTGGGGTATATATAAAGTGCAATGGGTAATGTAGATCCAGGGACTGGGGTATATATAAAGTGCAATGGGTAATGTAGATCCAGGGACTGGGATATATATAAAGTGCAATGGGTAATGTAGATCCAGGGACTGGGGTATATATAAAGTGCAATGGGTAATGTAGATCCAGGGACTGGGATATATATAAAGTGCAATGGGTAATGTAGATCCAGGGACTGGGGTATATATAAAGTGCAATGGGTAATGTAGATCCAGGGACTGGGGTATATATAAAGTGCAATGGGTAATGTAGATCCAGGGACTGGGATATATATAAAGTGCAATGGGTAATGTAGATCCAGGGACTGGGGTATATATAAAGTGCAATGGGTAATGTAGATCCAGGGACTGGGGTATATATAAAGTGCAATGGGTAGTGTAGATCCAGGGACTGGGGTATATATAAAGTGCAATGGGTAATGTAGATCCAGGGACTGGGGTATATATAAAGGGCAATGGGTAATGTAGATCCAGGGACTGGGGTATATATAAAGTGCAATGGGTAATGTAGATCGAGGGACTGGGGTATATATAAAGTGCAATGGGTAATGTAGATCCAGGGACTGGGGTATATATAAAGTGCAATGGGTAATGTAGATCCAGGGACTGGGGTATATATAAAGTGCAATGGGTAATGTAGATCCAGGGACTGGGGTATATATAAAGTGCAATGGGTAATGTAGATCCAGGGACTGGGGTATATATAAAGTGCAATGGGTAATGTAGATCCAGGGACTGGGATATATATAAAGAGCAATGGGTAATGTAGATCCAGGGACTGGGGTATATATAAAGTGAAATGGGTAATGTAGATCCAGGGACTGGGATATATATAAAGTGCAATGGGTAATGTAGATCCAGGGACTGGGGTATATATAAAGTGCAATGGGTAATGTAGATCCAGGGACTGGGATATATATAAAGGGCAATGGGTAATGTAGATCCAGGGACTGGGGTATATATAAAGTGCAATGGGTAATGTAGATCCAGGGACTGGGGTATATATAAAGGGCAATGGGTAACGTAGATCCAGGGACTGGGGTATATATAAAGTGCAATGGGTAATGTAGATCGAGGGACTGGGATATATATAAAGTGCAATGGGTAATGTAGATCCAGGGACTGGGGTATATATAAAGTGCAATGGGTAGTGTAGATCCAGGGACTGGGATATATATAAAGTGCAATGGGTAATGTAGATCCAGGGACTGGGGTATATATAAAGGGCAATGGGTAATGTAGATCGAGGGACTGGGGTATATATAAAGTGCAATGGGTAGTGTAGATCCAGGGACTGGGGTATATATAAAGTGCAATGGGTAATGTAGATCCAGGGACTGGGGTATATATAAAGTGCAATGGGTAGTGTAGATCCAGGGACTGGGGTATATATAAAGGGCAATGGGTAATGTAGATCCAGGGACTGGGTTATATATAAAGTACAATGGGTAATGTAGATCCAGGGACTGGGGTATATATAAAGTGCAATGGGTAATGTAGATCCAGGGACTGGGGTATATATAAAGTGCAATGGGTAATGTAGATCGAGGGACTGGGGTATATATAAAGGGCAATGGGTAATGTAGATCCAGGGACTGGGATATATATAAAGTGCAATGGGTAATGTAGATCCAGGGACTGGGATATATATAAAGGGCAATGGGTAATGTAGATCCAGGGACTGGGATATATATAAAGTGCAATGGGTAATGTAGATCCAGGGACTGGGATATATATAAAGTGCAATGGGTAATGTAGATCGAGGGACTGAGATATATATAAAGTGCAATGGGTAATGTAGATCGAGGGACTGGGGTATATATAAAGTGCAATGGGTAATGTAGATCCAGGGACTGGGGTATATATAAAGTGCAATGGGTAGTGTAGATCCAGGGACTGGGGTATATATAAAGTGCAATGGGTAATGTAGATCCAGGGACTGGGATATATATAAAGTGCAATGGGTAATGTAGATCCAGGGACTGGGATATATATAAAGTGCAATGGGTAATGTAGATCGAGGGACTGAGATATATATAAAGTGCAATGGGTAATGTAGATCGAGGGACTGAGATATATATAAAGTGCAATGGGTAATGTAGATCCAGGGACTGGGGTATATATAAAGTGCAATGGGTAATGTAGATCCAGGGACTGGGATATATATAAAGTGCAATGGGTAGTGTAGATCCAGGGACTGGGATATATATAAAGTGCAATGGGTAATGTAGATCGAGGGACTGAGATATATATAAAGTGCAATGGGTAATGTAGATCGAGGGACTGGGGTATATATAAAGGGCAATGGGTAATGTAGATCCAGGGACTGGGATATATATAAAGTGCAATGGGTAATGTAGATCCAGGGACTGGGGTATATATAAAGTGCAATGGGTAATGTAGATCCAGGGACTGGGGTATATATAAAGTGCAATGGGTAATGTAGATCCAGGGACTGGGATATATATAAAGTGCAATGGGTAGTGTAGATCCAGGGACTGGGATATATATAAAGTGCAATGGGTAATGTAGATCCAGGGACTGGGGTATATATAAAGGGCAATGGGTAGTGTAGATCCAGGGACTGGGATATATATAAAGTGCAATGGGTAATGTAGATCCAGGGACTGGGATATATATAAAGTGCAATGGGTAATGTAGATCCAGGGACTGGGGTATGTATAAAGTGCAATGGGTAATGTAGATCCAGGGACTGGGGTATATATAAAGTGCAATGGGTAATGTAGATCCAGGGACTGGGATATATATAAAGTGCAATGGGTAGTGTAGATCCAGGGACTGGGGTATGTATAAAGTGCAATGGGTAATGTAGATCCAGGGACTGGGGTATATATAAAGGGCAATGGGTAATGTAGATCCAGGGACTGGGATATATATAAAGTGCAATGGGTAATGTAGATCCAGGGACTGGGGTATATATAAAGTGCAATGGGTAATGTAGATCCAGGGACTGGGGTATATATAAAGTGCAATGGGTAATGTAGATCCAGGGACTGGGATATATATAAAGGGCAATGGGTAATGTAGATCCAGGGACTGGGATATATATAAAGGGCAATGGGTAATGTAGATCCAGGGACTGGGGTATATATAAAGGGCAATGGGTAATGTAGATCCAGGGACTGAGATATATATAAAGGGCAATGGGTAATGTAGATCCAGGGACTGGGATATATATAAAGTGCAATGGGTAATGTAGATCCAGGGACTAGGGTATATATAAAGTGCAATGGGTAATGTAGATCCAGGGACTGGGATATATATAAAGGGCAATGGGTAGTGTAGATCCAGGGACTGGGGTATATATAAAGTGCAATGGGTAATGTAGATCCAGGGACTGGGATATATATAAAGGGCAATGGGTAATGTAGATCCAGGGACTAGGGTATATATAAAGTGCAATGGGTAATGTAGATCCAGGGACTGGGATATATATAAAGTGCAATGGGTAGTGTAGATCCAGGGACTGGGGTATATATAAAGTGCAATGGGTAATGTAGATCCAGGGACTGGGATATATATAAAGGGCAATGGGTAATGTAGATCCAGGGACTGGGGTATATATAAAGTGCAATGGGTAATGTAGATCCAGGGACTGGGGTATATATAAAGGGCAATGGGTAACGTAGATCCAGGGACTGGGGTATATATAAAGTGCAATGGGTAATGTAGATCGAGGGACTGGGATATATATAAAGTGCAATGGGTAATGTAGATCCAGGGACTGGGGTATATATAAAGTGCAATGGGTAGTGTAGATCCAGGGACTGGGATATATATAAAGTGCAATGGGTAATGTAGATCCAGGGACTGGGGTATATATAAAGGGCAATGGGTAATGTAGATCCAGGGACTGGGGTATATATAAAGTGCAATGGGTAGTGTAGATCCAGGGACTGGGGTATATATAAAGTGCAATGGGTAATGTAGATCCAGGGACTGGGGTATATATAAAGTGCAATGGGTAGTGTAGATCCAGGGACTGGGGTATATATAAAGGGCAATGGGTAATGTAGATCCAGGGACTGGGTTATATATAAAGTACAATGGGTAATGTAGATCCAGGGACTGGGGTATATATAAAGTGCAATGGGTAATGTAGATCCAGGGACTGGGGTATATATAAAGTGCAATGGGTAATGTAGATCGAGGGACTGGGGTATATATAAAGGGCAATGGGTAATGTAGATCCAGGGACTGGGATATATATAAAGTGCAATGGGTAATGTAGATCCAGGGACTGGGATATATATAAAGGGCAATGGGTAATGTAGATCCAGGGACTGGGATATATATAAAGTGCAATGGGTAATGTAGATCCAGGGACTGGGATATATATAAAGTGCAATGGGTAATGTAGATCGAGGGACTGAGATATATATAAAGTGCAATGGGTAATGTAGATCGAGGGACTGGGGTATATATAAAGTGCAATGGGTAATGTAGATCCAGGGACTGGGGTATATATAAAGTGCAATGGGTAGTGTAGATCCAGGGACTGGGGTATATATAAAGTGCAATGGGTAATGTAGATCCAGGGACTGGGGTATATATAAAGTGCAATGGGTAATGTAGATCGAGGGACTGGGGTATATATAAAGGGCAATGGGTAATGTAGATCCAGGGACTGGGATATATATAAAGTGCAATGGGTAATGTAGATCCAGGGACTGGGATATATATAAAGTGCAATGGGTAATGTAGATCCAGGGACTGGGATATATATAAAGTGCAATGGGTAATGTAGATCGAGGGACTGAGATATATATAAAGTGCAATGGGTAATGTAGATCGAGGGACTGAGATATATATAAAGTGCAATGGGTAATGTAGATCCAGGGACTGGGGTATATATAAAGTGCAATGGGTAATGTAGATCCAGGGACTGGGATATATATAAAGTGCAATGGGTAGTGTAGATCCAGGGACTGGGATATATATAAAGTGCAATGGGTAATGTAGATCGAGGGACTGAGATATATATAAAGTGCAATGGGTAATGTAGATCGAGGGACTGGGGTATATATAAAGGGCAATGGGTAATGTAGATCCAGGGACTGGGATATATATAAAGTGCAATGGGTAATGTAGATCCAGGGACTGGGGTATATATAAAGTGCAATGGGTAATGTAGATCCAGGGACTGGGGTATATATAAAGTGCAATGGGTAATGTAGATCCAGGGACTGGGATATATATAAAGTGCAATGGGTAGTGTAGATCCAGGGACTGGGATATATATAAAGTGCAATGGGTAATGTAGATCCAGGGACTGGGGTATATATAAAGGGCAATGGGTAGTGTAGATCCAGGGACTGGGATATATATAAAGTGCAATGGGTAATGTAGATCCAGGGACTGGGATATATATAAAGTGCAATGGGTAATGTAGATCCAGGGACTGGGGTATGTATAAAGTGCAATGGGTAATGTAGATCCAGGGACTGGGGTATATATAAAGTGCAATGGGTAATGTAGATCCAGGGACTGGGATATATATAAAGTGCAATGGGTAGTGTAGATCCAGGGACTGGGGTATGTATAAAGTGCAATGGGTAATGTAGATCCAGGGACTGGGGTATATATAAAGTGCAATGGGTAATGTAGATCCAGGGACTGGGGTATATATAAAGTGCAATGGGTAATGTAGATCCAGGGACTGGGGTATATATAAAGTGCAATGGGTAATGTAGATCCAGGGACTGGGGTATATATAAAGTGCAATGGGTAATGTAGATCCAGGGACTGGGAGATATATAAAGTGCAATGGGTAGTGTAGATCCAGGGACTGGGGTATGTATAAAGTGCAATGGGTAATGTAGATCCAGGGACTGGGGTATATATAAAGGGCAATGGGTAATGTAGATCCAGGGACTGGGATATATATAAAGTGCAATGGGTAATGTAGATCCAGGGACTGGGGTATATATAAAGTGCAATGGGTAATGTAGATCCAGGGACTGGGGTATATATAAAGTGCAATGGGTAATGTAGATCCAGGGACTGGGATATATATAAAGGGCAATGGGTAATGTAGATCCAGGGACTGGGATATATATAAAGGGCAATGGGTAATGTAGATCCAGGGACTGGGGTATATATAAAGGGCAATGGGTAATGTAGATCCAGGGACTGAGATATATATAAAGGGCAATGGGTAATGTAGATTTAGGGACTGGGATATATATAAAGTGCAATGGGTAATGTAGATCCAGGGACTAGGGTATATATAAAGTGCAATGGGTAATGTAGATCCAGGGACTGGGATATATATAAAGGGCAATGGGTAGTGTAGATCCAGGGACTGGGGTATATATAAAGTGCAATGGGTAATGTAGATCCAGGGACTGGGATATATATAAAGGGCAATGGGTAATGTAGATCCAGGGACTAGGGTATATATAAAGTGCAATGGGTAATGTAGATCCAGGGACTGGGATATATATAAAGTGCAATGGGTAGTGTAGATCCAGGGACTGGGGTATATATAAAGTGCAATGGGTAATGTAGATCCAGGGACTGGGATATATATAAAGGGCAATGGGTAATGTAGATCCAGGGACTAGGGTATATATAAAGTGCAATGGGTAGTGTAGATCCAGGGACTGGGGTATATATAAAGTGCAATGGGTAATGTAGATCCAGGGACTGGGGTATATATAAAGGGCAATGGGTAATGTAGATCCAGGGACTGGGGTATATATAAAGGGCAATGGGTAATGTAGATCCAGGGACTGGGGTATATATAAAGGGCAATGGGTAATGTAGATCCAGGGACTGCGGTATATATAAAGGGCAATGGGTAATGTAGATCCAGGGACTGGGGTATATATAAAGGGCAATGGGTAATGTAGATCCAGGGACTGGGGTATATATAAAGGGCAATGGGTAATGTAGATCCAGGGACTGCGGTATATATAAAGGGCAATGGGTAATGTAGATCCAGGGACTGGGGTATATATAAAGGGCAATGGGTAATGTAGATCCAGGGACTGGGGTATATATAAAGTGCAATGGGTAATGTAGATCCAGGGACTGGGGTATATATAAAGTGCAATGGGTAATGTAGATCCAGGGACTGGGGTATATATAAAGTGCAATGGGTAATGTAGATCCAGGGACTGGGGTATATATAAAGTGCAATGGGTAATGTAGATCCCGGGACTGGGATATATATAAAGTGCAATGGGTAATGTAGATCCAGGGACTGGGATATATATAATGGGCAATGGGTAATGTAGATCCAGGGACTGGGATATATATAAAGTGCAATGGGTAATGTAGATCCCGGGACTGGGATATATATAAAGTGCAATGGGTAATGTAGATCCAGGGACTGGGATATATATAAAGGGCAATGGGTAATGTAGATCCAGGGACTGGGATATATATAAAGTGCAATGGGTAATGTAGATCCAGGGACTGGGGTATATATAAAGTGCAATGGGTAATGTAGATCCAGGGACTGGGGTATATATAAAGTGCAATGGGTAGTGTAGGTCCAGGGACTGGGATATATATAAAGTGCAATGGGTAGTGTAGGTCCAGGGACTGGGGTATATATAAAGTGCAATGGGTAATGTAGATCCAGGGACTGGGGTATATATAAAGTGCAATGGGTAGTGTAGGTCCAGGGACTGGGATATATATAAAGTGCAATGGGTAGTGTAGGTCCAGGGACTGGGATATATATAAACTGCAATGGGTAGTGTAGGTCCAGGGACTGGGGTATATATAAAGTGCAATGGGTAATGTAGATCCAGGGACTGGGGTATATATAAAGTGCAATGGGTAGTGTAGGTCCAGGGACTGGAGTATATATAAAGTGCAATGGGTAATGTAGATCCAGGGACTGGGGTATATATAAAGTGCAATGGGTAATGTAGATCCAGGGACTGGGGTATATATAAAGTGCAATGGAAGATGGAATGGATAGCAAGATCTCCAAAAGGCACACAAAATGAAATGTGTTAGGATCCTCAAGATTAAACAAGTTTTTACGATTATATTGGAAGAAAATGGGTAGTCTTGGGTAATGTGGGCCCTTTAAAAATAGATGTGTGTAATATTGCAAATGAAATAAGGAAATGGCAGACTTATATAATTACTGTGTGTCAGTCTTCACAGTAGAGGAAGAGATAATATGCCCGACATTCCAGGGAAATTAAATTAATCAAGGTCTGGAACTCATTTCAAGTTAACATAGTGCAAGAAACAATATTATCTAAAAAATAATGGCACTAAAGACTGATAAATCCCCAGGTCCTGATGGTTTCTACCCAGAGTCTTTACGCAAGTAGGTGAGGAACTTGCAGGTGCTTTAACCATAATCTTCCAAAGGGCTCTCAATTCAGGAATTGTCCCTTTGATTGGAAAACTGCAAATGTAACTCCATTATTTAAGCGAGGTGAGAGAGAAACTTGGAAATTATAGACTGGTTAGCCCAACATCTGTTGTTGGGAAAATACTGGAATCTATAATTAAGGACAGAGTGACTGATCACTTGGAGCTGATTAGAGAGAGCCAACATAGATTTGGAACGGGCAGGTCATGTTCAACAAACCATTTGAATTTTGTGAGGAAGTAACTTAAAGCAGTAGACAGGGAAAATGTCAATGGATGTGGTTTATATAGACTCCAGAACGCATGGGATAAGGTTCCACATTATTATTCCCTGGAATATAGAAGGTTAAGGGGTGATTTGATTGATGTTTTTAGAATTTTGAATGGAATTGATAGGCTAACTGGAGAAAACCTTTTTCCAATGGTGTGGGAGTTCAGGACATGGAGGCATAATGTTAAAATCAGAGCTGGACCATTCAGGAGAGAAGTTAGGAAACACTTCTTCACACAGAGGGTGGGACAAGTGTGGAACTCTCTCCCACAAAAGGCAGTAGCTGTAGGTGCTAACTCAATTAATCATTTTAAATCTGGGATCGACAGATTTTTTTGCTAGCCAAGGGTATTAAGGGATAAGGAGCCAAGGTGGTTGATGGACTTTGGATACAGATAAGCCATGATCTCATTGAATGGTGGAAGAGGTTCTACTACGACTAGGCAGTACCTTGTGATGAGGATGATGCTCTTCACCCCAAAAAAAGATGGGCTCACAGGTGTTACAATGAATTACATCTTAAAGGGTGGAAGATGCCTGTGCGTCAATTTTTTTAATGTGTGGTGACTGTTGCACACCAGCCACCGCACGGGCTTGACAGAGCTAGGTCTTGGTCCAGTGGCAAGGGTTAACCAGGATGCCTGGAGACCAAGCTCTGTTGCGCCTCCCCTGGGCCCCAACCCCAACGCTATTAAATGCTGGGCCACGGCCCCTCCAACGGAACAAGTTCTGAACAGATGATGAATGGCCGCCTCTTGTTCTTGTGTTCCTCAAAGGCTGAAGTCATGGCCATCAATAATGGAGCGAAGAGAGTGGGTGACTCATGAGGTTGGAGTCAGGGAAACAGATTTTGGGAGGATAGGTCAGCACGGACAGGGATGATGGGCGAGTGGACTTGGTATGAGATAGGATATAGGCAGTAGAGTTTCGGATTAACTGAATTTGTAGAGCATGGAGGATGGGAAGACTGACCTGGGGAGTGATGGAGGATGGGGAGGACTGACCTGGGGAGTGATGGAGGATGGGAGGACAGACCTGGGGAGTGATGGAGGATGGGAGGACTGACCTGGGGAGTGATGGAGGATGGGAAGACTGACCTGGGAGTGATGGAGGATGGTAGGACTGACCTGGGGAGTGATGTAGGATGGTAGGACTAACCTGGGGAGTGATGGAGGATGGGAAGACTGACCTGGGGCATGATGGAGGATGGGAGGATTAACCTGGGGAGTGATGGAGGATGGGAGGACTGACCTGGGGAGTGATGGAGGATGGGAGGACTGACCTGGGAGTGATGGAGGATGGGAGGACTGACCTGGGGAGTGATGGAGGATGGGAGGACTGACCTGAGGAGTGATGGAGGATGGGAGGACTGACTTGGGGAGTGATGGAGGATGGGAGGACTGACCTGGGGAGTGATGGAGGATGGGAGGACTGACCTGAGGAGTGATGGAGGATGGGAGGACTGACCTGGGGAGTGATGGAGGATGGGAGGACTGACCTGGGGAGTGATGGAGGATGGGAGGACTGACCTGGGGAGTGATGGAGGATGGGAGGACTGACCTGGGGAGTGATGGAGGATGGGAGGACTGACCTGGGGAGTGATGGAGGATGGGAGGACTGACCTGGGGAGTGATGGAGGATGGGAAGACTGACCTGGGGAGTGATGGAGGATGGGAGGATTAACCTGGGGAGTGATGGAGGATGGGAGACTGACCTGGGGAGTGATGGAGGATGGGAGGACTGACCTGGGGAGTGATGGAGGATGGGAGGACTGACCTGGGGAGTGATGGAAGATGGGAGGACTGACCTGGGGAGTGATGGAAGATGGGAGGATTAACCTGGGGAGTGATGGAGGATGGGAAGACTGACCTGGGGAGTGATGGAGGATGGGGAGGACTGACCTGGGGAGTGATGGAGGATGGGAGGACTGACCTGGGGAGTGATGGAGGATGGGAGGACTGACATGAGGAGTGATGGAGGATGGGAGGCCGGCCAGGAGAGTATTGGAACAGTGGAATCTGAAGGTGGCATGTTTGAGCGTTTCTGTGCCAGATGAGGCAAGGTAGGCACGGAGAGGGGGAGACGAGGATGTTACGGATGTAGAAGTCGGCATTTATTGTGATGAGAGGATACGGGGTCAGTAACTGAGCTCGGGTTAAACAGGACACTGAGATTGCACACACATCTGAGACAGTGCCAGGGAAGGGGATGTATTCGGGGGTAAGGATGCGGAATTCGTGGCAGCGGTCAGAGACGATGTCTTTACCTTATAATCTACAGCCCAGATCGAGCAATATTGCTTGTGCTTACTAACGATGATCTTTGTTTTACACGCTATATGTTTGATATTGAAGTAGCTTACGACCCGGCACTAGATATGTTTAAAGGGCAGGCAGGTCGGAGGAATCTATATCTCCTTTTAAAAGCCCCAAGAATGACTAAAAATAGAAGCTGAAATGCTGGGTGGCAACACTCAGGAGAAGCAAATCCTTTCTTGTAACCGCAGGTTGTTTGTTCACCAGCATCCCGTCAGTCATAAAGGCCTACGGAGCTCAGCTGAAGGCTAGTGCAGCAATGGTGCGTTTGCGTCTCTATGACATTCTGGCTCTACTGCCTCCAAAAACCTACGAAGGTAAATGAAGTGCAATTCTTCCCGTTTTGAAGCAGTATGTTATTACAACTGTATTATATTGGGGGTGCCATCTATATGAATTAAGGAAAATAATTACATAGAGCCTACAGAAACAGGCCATTCGACCCAGCTGATCCATGCAGGTGTCTATGCTCCACACCAGCATCCTCCCATCCCTCTTCATCTCACCCTTCCACCCCTCTTCATCTCACCCTTCCACCCCTCTTCATCTCACCCTTCCACCCCTCTTCATCTCATCCTCCCACCCCTCTTCATCTCACCCTTCCACCCCTCTTCATCTCATCCTCCCACCCCTCTTCATCTCACCCTTCCACCCCTCTTCATCTCACCCTTCTATCCCTGTCTCCCTTATGTGCTTAACTCATCATCATCATAGGCGGTCCCTCGAACGAGGATGACTTGCTTCCACAAGAGTTCACAGATGTTTCAATGAAGGACCCGATATTCCAGTCCTGAACTCCAATTAAGGGGGTGGAAGATGCCTGTGTGTGGATTTTTTTAACGTGTGGTGACCGTTGCACATCAGCCACCACACAGGCTCGACAGAGCTCGGCCTTTATCCAGTGGCAAGGATTAACCAGCACAACTGGAGTCCTGCTTAACTAGCTTCCCCTTGAGAGCATCTATGCTATTCGCCTCAACTACTTTTAGTTGCGAGTTCCACATTCTCACCACTCTCTCGGTAAAGGAGTTTCTCCTGAATTCCCTATTGAATTTATTTGTGACCATCTTATATTTATAACCCCTAGGGCCCAAAATTCATCATATTACTGCCCATTTACTGCCCAGAAATGCAAATTTCATTTATAAAAATCATTTACCACCCACAACACTGAGGGCGGAAAATTCATCAGTCATTTACCACCGGCGATATTCGATACTGCCTGCCCATCGTTTAAGGCCAAAATACCGCCCAAAATGGTAATTTCCTCACTAAGATCCATTTACTGCCAAACCTAAATACCACCCTGAAAAAGCAGGTCTTACCTGATCTTACCAGATGTTAAGTGAATGGTATGGACGCCATTTTGGAAACGGGAGCATTTGACGAAAGGTTGCTTAAGATTAGTATCTAGCGACCTCAGAAACTGGAATTTATTTTTCTGTTTTGTTTTCTTTATCCAGTTTAAAGTTTATCATTCAAGGCCCTTTCACTCATAACGATGATTAAACAACTCCCTCTACACTCCCCACTCGCCGTGTCACTATGTTGAATTTACAAAATGATTCCACACTGATCATTTTCCCTTCAAGTTATTTTTACTCTGTTGCTGATTGTTGGGCTCTTGTTCTTCATCACAATGTTGAACATGGAAAACTGGCATGAATCTAATCATTGGAAGTCCTCAGAATAGAGACCGTTCGTTAGCTATAAAAAAAAATTGCGGGAAAAACAACCTCGGGGGAAAAAAAATCGCGCATGCGCAGAAGTCTGTTCTTTTCACGATCGAGAAAAAAGTCGATCTCGATCGACTACAGTGCCCGCTACCGCCCAGAAAAAAGTCACCAAATTAGCAGTCCTCGATCTTTGCGGTATGTGGGCAGTAAAAAACCTCATACTGCCGGAATACCGTCAAAAAACGGGTGGTGGCGCTCCATCATCAATTTCGAGCCCCGAGTTTTGGTCTCGCCCACAAGTGGAAATATCTTCTCTACGTCTGCTCTATAAAACCTTTCATAATTTTAAATGCCTCAATCAGGTCACCCCTCAGCCTCCAGCCCGTTCAACCTTTGGGTATAACCTCCCAGTTCTGGTGTCATCCAAGTAAATCGTATTTGCTCCTTCTCCAGTGGCTCTATATTCTCTCTATATTCTCTCTATAATATGGATACCAGAACTGCGTACAGGATTAAACTAACTAGTTTACCATCATATATGTTGCCGTATGTGGGCGTGCTGAGTTTGAATTTAACATTCTGCAAGTTAATGGCTCCCCAGTTAGCTTTGCTATCATTGATCCACTCTCTGTGCACCGTTGCTGAAAGCTAGCTGTCTGTATCTGCACAGCTGTTGCTACTATTGTAGCAGTACAGGGGAAACGTCTCAAATCCGGCGACCTCGGGATCAAGACCGTGCCGATTTTCGGATTTTTTCAGATTTCGGACAAGAAAATCAAGCGTAGGTATGCTACCGAGGCAGACAAAGTACTAATGGTGACGTGGGTCAGGTCGGGCCGGGTCGAGAGTCATTCGGCAAGGCTCGGACCGATCGCACGCCATTTTAAACATAGCGGCGAAACCGATTACTAGTCCGGCCAGCCGGTTTTTGGACAATAATTCCGGATTTTATTTTACTGAATATCAAATGGGATTTTCTCAAAAATGTCCGGTTTTAGCACATTTCTGATTTTCAGACAGCCGGATTTGAGACCATGTATCTGTCCTTCTATAATGTCTTTTGAATGTTCAATTTAGTTCAAAACCTGCTCACGCTAGGCACTTACCGATGCTGAATTGGCAGATATCGGCCTGGCTGTGTGATACGACAGCTACGTAGAAAAGACCACCATAGAATTTGCCTATGATTGTGGCTACATGACCAAATTAAATAATATGCCAACATTTCTGTCACTGTCTTGTGAAAGTCTGGAGATAATCCTTACCACTCAATTGTAATTCCTTCCTAACAGGAAGCTTCAACGCTCTGCTCAGAGAACTGGTGGCAGAATTTACGTTGACTGACAATTCTGCCAATACAACGACTTCCCTACTGCGGTCACTCTGTCACTATGATGACAGTGTCCTTCTTGGCTCCTGGCTTCAAGAAACTGACCATAAGTCAATCGAGGATCAGGTGAGTGGTGAAAGGGCCTATGTTCCAAACAGCCAGTTTTATGTTTTCTCTTATTGACCAAACCAGTTGAGCTCACAAACGTCACATTTGCTAGGAGGGCATTGATTGAATTAATGTCAACGATTGCAGCCGTTTGTTTGCTGAGGGAGAGCACGATGCAGGTGCCCACAGTGACCCTCAAGAGTAGATAAACATATAAAGATAGAAGTTGTGATAACTAGTCCAGTCTGCCGGTTTTTGGACAATAATCCCTGATTTTATTTTACTGTATATCAAATGGGATTTTCCCAAAAATGTCCGGTTTTCGGACAATTCCGATTTTCAGACAGCCGGATTTGAGACCTTGTACTTGTACTTTCTAATGTCTTTTAAATGTTCAATTTAGTTCAAAAGCGCCTATAGCGCCTTTCATGACCAACAGACGTCCCAAAGCACTTGACAACCAATGAAGTAATTTTTTGAAGTGTAGTCACTGTTGTAATGTGGGAAACGCAGCAGCCAAGTTGCGCACAGCAAGCTCCCACAAACAGCAATGTGACAGTGACCAGATAATCTATTTTTGTTATGTTGATTGAGAATTAGTATTGGCCAGAACACCGAGGATAACTTCCCCCTGCTCCTCTTCGAAATAGTACCATGGGAACTTTTACATCCACCTGAGAGAGCAGACGGGGCCTCGGTTTAACGACTCATCCGAAAGACAGCACCTCTGACAGTGCCGTCTTCAGATGAGAAGTTGTGTTGAAGTATCTGGAGTGGCACTTGAACCCATTACCTTCTGTAATGTAGGGAACGGGGCAGCCAATTTCCACACAGCAAGATCTGACAAACAGCAATGTGATCATCTGTTTTAGTTGTTCCAGCATTGGCCTGTTAGCAAGTAGCCAGTGCAGACATGAAGGGGGAGAAAGATAAAACTGGATTGTGGGTTACCTCGTGGCAATTTCCCACCACTGCTATTGGCCGGTTCAAGAGAGACCTTTCAGCCAGGGGTCTGTACATGAAGACGGAAAACTAAAAAGAGGGAAGAGAGCGCAGTGCTTTCAGCTCGAATTGGCCCCAATAGTCAGGAATTTCTCCAGAACTGTCATGCTCGGCAGGTTATATTTTCCATGGCTCTGCTTCCTGGTTATTGACAGGAAAAGCGGGAGTACTGTAAGTTGTGTGGAGTGCCCTCCGATACACTCCCAAGGAGCGCGGCTCCCTGTTGGGAAAGAAAGCTCACAAACCCTAGCGATACCAAAATAAATATCACTGTTACAGTAATGAAGTTACTGACGGGTAAGGAGGAGCTTAATCACTGACACTTTAATCCTAAATTATAGTGGGGGGATGGGGCTAGTATTTCCCAACTTTAATCTAACTCAGCTCACCCTCTTTTCCTTTTTCTCCAGTTTTTCATGACCTCTAGACTTCCCAAAGAGCTTTACAGCTAATGAAGTACTTATTTTGATGTGTAGTCACTTTTGAAGTGGTCCCTGTTGTAATGTATAGGAAACGCAGCAGCCAATTTCTGCACAGCAAGCTCCCACAAGCAACAGTGAGATCATGACCAGATAATCTGTTTTTTGTGATGTTGGTTGAGGGATAAATATTGGCCAGGGCACCAGGGAGAACTTCAAATTGTGCCATAGGATCTTTTACGCCCACAAGTCCTCAGTTTAACGTCTCATCTGAAAGGCGGCACCTCCAACAGTGCGGCACTCCCTCAGCACTGCACTGGAGTGTCAGCCTTGATTTTCTGCTCAATTTTCTGGAGTAGGGCTTGGACCCACAACCTTCTGACTCAGAGACGGAGTGTTACCACTGAGCCACAGCTGACACAATGTAGGAAGCACATCACCCACAGTAAATTACTTTGAAGAGCTACTGCTATGGAGGCAAATATAGCTGCCAATTTGCACAAGGCAAATTCCTGCCAGTAGCAGTGGAATGAATGACTAACTCATCTGTTTTTCTCAGTGATGTCGGTTGAGAGAGGAATGTCGACCTAGGCGCAGGAGAAATCCTTGTACTTCAAATAGTGCCATGGAACCTTTTATACTCAGCTGAACAGGCAGACCGGTTTAATGTTCTCACCCAAAGGATCGCAGCTCCACACAGTGCAACAGTCCCTCAATACTGCGCGAAGTGTTGGCCTAGGCTACGTGCTCAAATTCTGGAGTAGCACTTATAACCACAACCTACTGACTCACACGACGAGTGCCACCAGCTGAGCCAGGTTGGCACCGATATTGATCGCACCACATGAAAAATGAGTCACTTTTCAACAATGGTCATTATTGGGTTGAACACCAAACCGTTAATTGTACTCGTTTACCAGAGTGAATCTCTCCCTTTTTTTTAAAAGAACTATTGCTGAGATGAAATATCATAAACAAAAACATGTGTTTAAATAGTGCCTTTAATGTCGATAAATGCCCCCAGGTGCTTCAGAGGCAAAAGGAAAAAAAATGGACCCTGAGCCGGAGAAGAAGATATTAGATGGGAAAGGGATGGGATTTAAGGAATGCCTTAAAGGAGATGGAGAGGCGGAGGGAATTCCAAAGTGTGGATATTTATGATGAGTAACTATTATTTTATGTATGTTTACTGTAGTAGCTCTTAACTGTAACAATTTGTGGTAAGTCAGTGATTTCTGATCTAACCAGCAGTGTACGTGGCTCCCTCACTGACTGATGGCTCTTTTCTTTTAAAGAAAAAGCTGAGAAAACGGTTTTAAACCACATAAAGAGGTGCTGTGTGTGTGGTGTGTAAACTTGCTGAGTGATGTGGTGTCGAGACAATGTGAGTCATTGATTGGAGGGCTAAGAAGTGATGCACAAAAAGAGATGATGAGGCTTTTGAGCCTGTGACACACGACCTCTCGCCATTGTGAGGAAGAGGGGGATTAGGGAGCCCCTTGGCGAGGGGCAATCAGGTCAATCTTGTAACTGGCGTGTTCTTACTCTGAACGAAGGGTAGGTGTGGCCAGCCACATTCCTGGTTACAGGCGGGATAGAGAGGGGGTAAAAAAAGGAGGGTGGGTCGCAGTATTCATTAAAGAAACAATTACAGCTGCGAGGAGGGATGATATGTTGGAAGGATCATCAAATGAGGCCATAGGGGTTGAATTGAAGAACAAAAAAGGGGTGATCACACTGCTGGGAGTGTACTATAGACCCCCAAACTGTCAGAGGGAGATAAAAGAGCAAATATGTCGGAACATTTTTCAGAAGTACAAAAACTATAGGGCAGCAATTGGGGGTTTCAACGATCCCATTATTAACTGGGATAAAATTAGTGTGAAGTGTATAGAGGGTGCGGAATTCCTAAAATGCTTTCAGGAGAACTTTTTTAGCCAGTATGTAGCAAGCCCAACAAGGGAGGGGGTGGTTCTGGACTTAGTTTTAGGGAATGAAGCTGGGCAGGTGGAAGGGGTATCAGTGGGAGAGCATTTTGGTGCTGGTGATCATTGTTCAGTTAGATTTAGGGTAGTTATGGAAAAGGACAAGATAGACCAGGAATAAAAGTTCTCAATTGGGGGAAAGCCAGTTTTACTAAGCTGAGATGTGATTTAGCCAAAGTGGACTGGAAACAGCTACTTGAAGGTCAATCAGTGTCAGAGCAGTGGGAGACATTGAAGGAGGAGAGCCTGAGGGTTCAGAGCAATATGTTCTCTTAAAGAAAAAGGATGGGACTAACAAGGGTAGGATAAAGAAAAAAAGGGAGGCTTATTACCGATACCAAAGGCTCAATACTGCAGGAGTATAGAAAGTGCAGGGGTGAAATTAAACAGGAAATTAGGAAAGCAAAGAGAGAGCATGAAATATTTTTGGCAAGTAAAATCAAGCAAAACCCAAAGATGTTTTATAAATATATTAAGAGCAAGAGGCTAACTAAAGAAAGAGTAAGGCCTATTAGAGACCATGAGGGTAATCTGTATATGGAGGCGGAAGATGTGGGTATGGTTCTTAATGAATACTTTGCGTCTGTTTTTACAAAAGAGAGGGGCGATGCAGACATTGCAATCAGGGAGGAGTGTGAAATATTAGGTGAAATATACATTGTGAGAGAGGAAGTATTAAGGGGTTTTGCAGCTTTGAAAGTGAATAAATCCCCAGGCCTGGATGAGATGTATTCCAGGCTGTTAAGAGAAGCAAAAGAGGAAATAGCAGAGGCTCTGACCATCATTTTCCAATCCTCTCTGGCTACAGGTGCGGTGCCAGAGGACTGGGCGTCTGCTAACATTGTACCTTTGTTTAAAAAGGGAGAAATGGATAGACCAAGTAATTACAGGCCAGTCAGCCTAACCTCGGTGGTGGGAAATTATTGGAAAAGATTCTGAGGGAGAGGATAAATCTTCATTTAGAAAGACACAGATTAATCAAGGACAGTCAGCATGGATTTGTTAAGGGAAAGTCGTGTCTGACTGACATGATTGAATTTTTTGAGGAGGTAACAAGGAGGGTTGATGTTGTGAGTTTGATGTAGTCTATATGGATTTTAGAAAGGCTTTTGATAAGGTCCCACATGGCAGACTGGTCAAGAAAGTAAAAGCCCATGGGATCCAGGGCAAAGTGGCAAGTTGGATCCAAAATTGGCTCAGAGGCAGGAAGCAAAGGGCAATGGTTGATGGGTGTTTTTGTGACTGGATGGCTGTATCCAGTGGGGTTCTGCAGTGCTCAGAGCTGGGTGCCTTGCTTTTTGTGGTATATATTTCAATTATTTAGACTTGAATGTAGGGGGTACGATTAACAAGTTTGCAGATGATACTAAAATTGGCCGTGTGTTGTAATGAAGAAGAAAGCTGTAGACTGCAGGGAGATATCAATGAACTGGTCATGTGGGAAAATGGAATTCAATCCAGAGAAGTGTGAGGTGATGTATTTGGGGAGGGCTAACAAGGAAAGGGAATACACATTAAATGGTAGGACACTGAGAAGTGTAGAGGAACAGAGGGACCTTGGAGTGCAGGTCCACAGATCCCTGAAGGTAGCAGGTCAGGGAGATAAGGTGGTTAAGAAGGCACACGGAATGCTTGCCTTTATTAGTTGAGGCATAGCATACAAGAGCAGGGAGGGGAGGTTATGCTTGAACTTTATAAACACAAGTTAGGCCACAGCTAGAGTACTGTGTGCAGTTCTGGTCACCACATTACAGGAAAGATGTGATTGCACTAGAGAGAGCACAGAGGAGATTTAGGAGGATGTTGCCTGGACTGGAGAATTTTAGCTTTGAGGAAAGATTGGATAGGCTGGGTTTGTTTCCTTTGGAACAGAGGAGGCTGCAGGGAGATTTTATTGAGGTGTATAAAATTATGAGGGGCCTAGATAGGTTAGGAAGGACCTATTTCCCTAACAACCAGGGGGCATAGATTTAAAGTAATTGCGGGGAGGTTTAAGGGGATTTGAGGGGAAATTTCTTCACCCAGAGAGTGGTGGGGGTCTGGAACTCACTGCTTGAAAGGGTGGTAGAGGCAGAAACCCTCACCACATTTAAAAAGTACCTGGGTGTGCATTTGAAGTGTTGTAACCTACAGGGCTATGGACCAAGAGCTGGAAAGTGGGATTAGACTTGATAGCTCTTGGTCGGCTGGAGCGGACACGATGGGCCAAAATGGCCTCCTTCCGTGTTGTAAACTTCTATGATTCTAGGACACTAGGAATTCATTTGAACCTGCCTCCGTCCCCCCTTCTTACCTTCTTTTGGTCACATAAATGTCTTTAATTTCTTCTCTCTCATTCTGCCTCCTGTGGCCTTATATCACTGTGGTGCTAATATCACTCCTACCATTTAACCATCACCATCAAGCACTTTACAGATCACTTCTCTTTCTCCTTTCTTGTGCATATATGTGCTCTTACCCCACACCCACACCCATTCCCATATTCTTTTCCTTTTTACACCATTACAACAGTGACTACACTCCAAAAGTACTTAATTAGCTGTAAAGTGCTTTGAGATAGCTGGTGATCGTGAAAGGCACTATATAAATCCAAGTCTTTCTGTCTTGTCTGTCTCTCGCCCTCTGTCTCTCGCCCTCTGTCTCTCGCCTTTTCTCTTTTTCGCGCTCTCGCCCTCTTTCTCTCTCTAATGCTGTCCATCTGTAATGTCCCCAGTTCTGATGAGGGATCCACACCTGAAATATCAGCTTGTCCGTTCTCTCCACAGTTGCTGCCTGACCTGCTCTGATGTTGGCAGCACTTTCAGTGAACTTTCAGTCTGAGGCAGTGCAGATAGCGCCACCTCCCCCCCCACCCCCCACCCCCACCCAACCTCTGTCCGAGGGCAGAGGGTGATTGCCACACCTCTGAGTAGATAAAGAGTTGATTCACTGGCAGTCTGTAGCAGATTACCACACCGACTGAAGCATCATTCAATATAATCATTGAGGCAGATTTATTGAGTCTAAAGTGTTGTGTCTGAACAATAATAAACCCTTCGAGGAACTTGAAAGAAGGGTTACTGCACTTTGTGATTTATGAAGAGCCCATGGGTTATCATTTCTGGAATGGTCAAGCAGCTCAAGGGAACATTATTTTAGGATTAGAAGTATTTCTTTGTGAGAATGTGGAGCACACTGTCCCAGGAAGCTTTTGATGTGGGATAAATTGAGGTGTTTCAAAAGGAACATAAGAACAGTAGGAAGCCATTCAGCTCATCGAGCCGATTCTGCCGTTCAATTAGATCCTGATTGACCCGTATCTTAACTCCATCTACCCGCCTTGGTTCTGTAATCCATAATACCCTTGGCTAGCAAAAATCTATCTATCTCCGTTTTGAAATTTTCAATTGACCCCCAGCCTCGAGAGCTTTTTGAGGGAGAGAGTTCCAGATTTCCAATACCCTTTGTGTGAAGAAGTGCTTCCTGACATCACCCCCTAGCTATAATAGCTTGTTCTGGATTCCCCCACCAGAGGAGATGGGTGCCTTTTTTGTGAAGTACAGGATACGAAGAGTGGACAGAAAATTGTGTTTGAAACAATAATTAAATCAGCTATTGCTAACAAAATGGCAGAGAAGGCTCAATGGGCCAAGTGACCTACTCCGTTATAGGTTCCAGTGAAAAAGTGAAAATATTCTATCCCTGCCAAGCAATTTCATTTTGAAGACGGCTAGTCCCATGTGCTGGTCTGTTTTAATAGCTGTTGAAGTGGAGGACACAATCTACAGTTATTGTGGTGTATTGTGCAATACAAATTAATGTTAGATGCTTGGTGTGAGGAGATGTGGCAGAAAAGTTGTTCGAAGGGCTAGAATTGGAAGTAAATTATTGAGAATCTGGCTCAATTCCTTTTGCAAAGGAAAAGAAAGATAGCCTTGCATTCCTGTAGCATCTCTCACGACCTTAGGTTATCCCAAAGCTATCTAAAGCCAATGAAATAGATTTTGAAATAAAAACAGAAAATTGCTGGAACTACTTGGCAGATCAGGCAGCATCTGTGGAGAGAGAGAAACAGAGTTAACGTTTCAATGTACAACATACTCCATGCTCCATATATTTTGAAGTATAGTAATTGATGTCATGTAGGAAATGCGGCAGCCAATATGGGCACAGCAAGCTCCCACAAAACAGCAATGTGATTGTTGTGTATCTGTAAAGCATGCACTCCCATTTCCGCCACCAGGGAGTGCAAAGTCCCAAGGGATCCCAGCATCCCTTGGGAGCACTGTATATAAGCCAGCCCCTAAGGCCTGTTCCTCACTCTGGAGTGTCTTAATAAAGATTGAGGTCACTGTTACTTTAACCTCCCTGTGTGCAGTCTCATCTTTGTCAGGAATACAACAACTGGCGACAAGTATACGAATCCAACGCAAAGATGTAGCAAACAGTGGGCATCCTGGAGAAGTTCTCGGAGGGTGAGGACTGGGAAGCCTATGTCGAACGGCTGGACCAGTACTTTGTAGCTAACGAGCTGGACGGAGAAGGAAGCGCTGCAAAAAGGAGAGCGGTCCTCCTCACAGTCTGCGGGGCACCAACCTACAGCCTCATGAAGAATCTTCTGGCTCCGGTGAAACCCACAGATAAGTCGTATGAGGAGCTGTGTACACTGGTTCGGGAGCATCTTAACCCGAGGGAGAGCGTGCTGATGGCGAGGTATCGGTTCTACACGTGCCCGCGATCTGAAGGTCAGGAAGTGGCGACTTGCAGGACAATGTGAGTTTGATGGCTACCTGGAGCAAATGCTCAGAGACTTTTTTCTACTGGGCATTGGCTACGAGACCATCCTACGAAAACTTTTGACTGTAGAGACACTGATCCTCAGTAAAGCCATTGCGATAGCACAGGTGTTTATGTCCACCAGTGATAACACCAAACAAATCTCTCAGCACACAAGTGCTAGCAATGTTCATAAATTAACTGGAACTGTGTTTGCGAGCAGAAATGTACAGGGCAGAAACCACGAGTCTGCAACCGCCAGCAGGCCTCAGGTGACCCAGATGACTCAGATTCCGCAACAAAGGATGAATGCAAGGCAATTCACACCTTGTTGGCATTGTGGAGACTTCCATTCAGCCTATTCATGCCGCTTCAAAGGGTATGTTTGCAAGAGCTGTGGAACAATGGGGCATCTCCAACGAGCTTGCAAACGAGCTGCAAGCTCTGCAAAACCTGCTAACCACCACATGGCAGAGGAAGATCGGTCCATGGTGGATCAAAGCAATTTCGAGCCTCAGAGAGAGGAGGCAGATGCTGAAGTACACGGGGTGCACACATTTTCGATGAAATGTTCACCTATAATGCTAAATGTAAAATTGAATGGTTTACCCGTAACCATGAAACTGGACACTGGCGCTAGCCAATCCATCATGAGTAAAAAGATGTTTGAGTGACTGTGGTGCAACAAGGCACTCAGACCAGCCCTGAGCCCCATCCACACAAAACTGAGAACGTACACTAAAGAGCTTATCACTGTCCTGGGCAGCGCCATGGTCAAGGTCACCTACGAGGGCACGGTGCACGAACTGCCACTCTGGATTGTCCCGGGCGATGGCCCCACACTGCTTGGAAGGAGCTGGCTGGGCAAAATCCGCTGGAACTGGGATGACATCCGAGAGCTATCACATGTCGATGAGGCCTCATGTATCCAGGTTCTCAACAAATTTCCTTCCCTTTTTGAGCCTGGCATTGGAAACTTTTCCGGGGTGAAGGTGCGGATCCACTTGGTCCCAGATGCACGATCCATTCACCACAAGACCGAGCGGTACCTCACATGATGAGGGAGAGAGTGGAAATCGAGCTGGACAGGCTGCAACGTGAGGGCATCATCTCCCCAGTGGAATTCAGCGAGTGGGCCAGCCCGATTGTTCCAGTACTCAAAAGTGATGGCACGCTCAGGATTTGCGGCGATTATAAAGTAACTATTAATCGTTTCTCGCTACAGGACCAATACCCGTTACCTAAGGCAGAGGACCTATTTGCAATGCTGGCAGGAAGCAAGTCGTTCACCAAGCTCGACCTGACTTTGGCCTACAATACGCAGGAGCTGGAGGAGTCTTCGAAGGGCCTCACCTACATCAACACGCACAAAGGACTGTTCATCTACAACAGGTGCCCATTTGGAATTCGGTCGGCTGCAGCGATCTTCCAAAGAAACATGGAGAGCCTACTCAAGTCGGTACCACACACGGTGGTCTTTCAGGACGACATACTGGTCACGGGTCGGGACACCGTCGAGCACCTACAAAACCTGGAGGAGGTCCTCCAGCGACTGAATCGCGTAGGGCTGCGGCTGAAGAGGTCGAAATGCGTCCTTCATGGCAACAGAAGTGGCGTTTTTGGGGAGAAAGATCGCGGCGGACGGCATTCGGCCCACAGACGTCAAGACAGAGGCTATCAGGAACGCGCCCAGGCCACAGAACATCAAGGAGCTGTGGTCGTTCCTGGGACTTCTCAACTATTTTGGTACCTTCCTACTGGAATTAAGCACCCTCTTAGAGCCCCTCCATGTGTTATTGCGTAAAGGTGAGAACTGGGTATGGGGAAAAAAACCAAGTAATTGCTTTTGAGAAAGCCAGAAACATTTTATGCTCCAACAAGGTGCTTGTATTGTATAACCCGCGTAAAAGACTTGTGCTAGCATGTGATGCGTCGTCGTATGGAGTCGGGTGTGTATTACAACAAGCTAACGTTGCGGGGAAGTTGCAACCTGTCGCCTATGCCTCCAGGAGCTTGTCTAAGGCCGAGAGTGCCTGCAGCATGAGTGAGAAAGAGGCATTAGCGTGTGTGTTCGGGGTAAAGAAAATGCATTAGTACCTTTTTGGCCTCAAATTTGAGCTGGAAACCGATCACAAGCCCCTCATATCCCTGTTCGCTGAAAACAAGAGCATAAATACTAATGCCTCAGCCCGCGTACAAAGTTGGACACTCGCACTATCAGCGTATAACTATACCATCCGCCACAGGCCAGGCACCGAGAACTGTGCGGATGCTCTCAGTCGGCTACCATTGCCCACCACGGGGGTGGAAATGGCGCAGCCTGCAAACTTGTTGATGGTGGCGCAGCCCGCAGACTTGTTGATGGTCATGGAAGCATTTGGAAATGATAAATCACCTGTCACGGCCCACCAGATTAAGACTTGGACCAGCCAAGATCCTCTGCTGTCTCTAGTAAAAAACTGTGTACTGCATGGGAGCTGGGCCAGCATCCCTGTTGAAATGCAAGATCTAATCAAGCCGTTCCAGCAGCGAAAGGACGAGCTATCCATTCAGGCAGACTGCCTGTTGTGAGGTAACCGCGTAGTGCTACCCAAAAAGGGCAAGGAGACGTTCATCTCGGATCTCCACAGCACACACCCGGGTATAGTAATAATGAAAGCGATAGCCAGATCCTAGGTGACCCGGTATTGATTCTGACTTAGAGTCCTGTGTACGGCAATGCAGCATATGTGCTCAGTTGAGCAAAGCATCCAGAGAGGCACCAATAAGTTTGTGGTCCTGGCCCTCCAGACCATGGTCGAGGATCCATGTCGATTATGGGGCCCGTTTCTCAGTAAAATGTTCCTGGTGGTGGTGGATGCTTTTTCAAAATGGATTGAATGTGAAATAATGTCGGGAAGCACCACCACCGCCACCATTGAAAGCCTGAGGGCCATGTGTGCCACCCACGGCCTGCCTGACATACTGGTCAGTGACAACGGGCCATGATTCACCAGTGCCGAATTTAAAGAATTCATGACCCGCAATGGGATCAAACATGTCACCTCGGCCCTGTTTAAACCAGCCTTCAATGGGCAGGCAGAGCGGGCAGTACAAACCATCAAACAGAGCCTTAAACGAGTCACAGAAGGCTCACTCCAAACCCACCTGTCACGAGTACTGCTCGGCTAACGCACGAGACCCCACTCGCTCACAGGGGTGCCCCTGGCTGAGCTACTCATGAAAAGGACACTTAAAACCAGACTCTCGCTGGTTCACCCCAACCTGCATGACCAGGTAGAGAGCAGGCGGCAGCAACAAAATGTAAACGTTGGTCGCACCACTGTGTCACGGGAAATTGATCTGAACGACCCTGTGTATGTGCTAAACTATGGACATGGTCCCAAGTGGATTGCGGGCATGGTGATAGCTAAAGAAGGGAGTAGGGTGTTTGTAGTCAAACTAGACAATGGACAAATTTGCAGAAAGCACCTGGACCAAACGAGGCTGCAGTTCACAGACCGCCCTGAACAACCCACAGCAGACACCACCTTTTTCGAGCCCACAACACACACCCAAAGGATCAATGACACCACCCCGGACCAGGAAATTGAACCCATCATGCCCAACAGCCCAGCAAGGCCAGGCTCACCCAGCAGCCCTGCAGGGCCAACAACACGCCAGCCCAGCGAGGGCACAGCCAACACACCAGAACAGACATTTGTACCGAGGCGGTCCACCAGGGAAAGAAAGGCTCCCGACCGCCTCACCTTGTAAATAGTTTTCACTTTGACTTTGTGGGGGGAGTGATGTTGTGTATCTGTAAAGCATTCACTCCCATGTTCCACCACCAGGGAGTGCATCCCCTGAAGTCCCAAGGGATCCCGGCATCCCTTGGGAGCACTGTATCTCAGCCTGTTGCTCACTCTGGAGTGTCTTAATAAAGACTGAGGTCACTGTTACTTTAACCTCCCTGTGTGCAGTCTCATCTGTGTCAGGAACACAACAGTGATAATGACCAGATAATCTGTTTTCGTGATGTGTGTTGAGGAATAAATAGTGGGCAGGATACTGGGGAGAACTCTGCAGTTTGTCTTCAAAATAGTGTCGTGGATCTTTTATGTCCACCCGAGAGGGCAGACGGGGCCTCGGTTTCATGTCTCCTGCGAAAGACAGATTCTTTGTACCCCTGATGCGGCTGATTTAAGGTCGGGGTCTTGTGCATTTAACTTTAGCTTTAGTTCCCACGTTACTACTATGTGGTTCGAAGTGTTTTGTTTGGGAGTATGTTGTATAAAGTGTTGGCCCAACCAATTCCTCAGGTGCATCAGCATTTCCTGGCCCTCCTGTTGTGGCAATAGATAGCTGGTCCAACCAAACTACTGCCACAGTCCTCGTTCTCAGTGCTGTGACTTTGAGAACTGTGCAGCTTGCTGTCGGAGCTCAGCACAGGTATGTCCAGTTGGATGTGAAGGAGCGATGGCCATGGTGCTCCAAATGGTGTACAGGTGCGGCCAGAGCTGCTTCAAGTCCCCAGGATTGTAAGAAATTTCAACATTTCTCCTCGTGTCATGGCAGGGCAGTACAGTCTCCATATATCAGTCTTGGATGTGTCAAAAATATCGACACACCAAAAGTTTTCACGTGGTCCTAGCCCCAGGCAACAATTGGATTGAATTGTAATACCACTGGGAAATCTTCATACAATCAAGCATATTTTGGCTGCACTGTCTATTGCATGCTTTGCTGACACATCGCAGACAAGCCGAGGATGACTCCTCATTCATAGGATTACATAGGATATACGGCACAGAAACAGACCATTCGGCCCAACCAGTCCACGCCAACGTTTATGCTCCACCCTTTCCTCCTCCTGTCTTTCCTCATCTAACTCATAACCCTCTATTCCCTTCTCCCTCATATGCTTATCTAGCTTTTACTTAAATGCATCGATACTATTTGCTTCAACCCCTCCCTGTGGTAGCAAGTTCCAAATTCTCACCACTCTTTGAATTCCCTATTGGATTTCTTGGTGACTATCTTATATTGATGGCCTCTAGTTATGCTCTTCCCCAAAGTGGAAACACTCTCTCTGTATCCACTCTTATCAAAACCTTTCATCATTTTAAAGACCTCGATTGGGTCAGCCTTCTTTTTTCAAAAGAAAAGAGCCCAGCCTGTTCATTCTTTCTGGATCTGTATACCCTCGCTTTTCTTGTATCAATCTTGTAAATCTTTTTGCACCCTCTCCAGTGTCTCCATATCCTTTTTATAACATGGCGATGCTCTACAAGCTGACCTTGTTTCACTTGGTTTGTTCGAACCCTCACGGCTGTCAGCAGTGTGAACGTGACTTGAATGAGGACTGGTGTGTGAATGTGACTTGTGCCTGATCTGAATGAGGGCTGGTGTGTCAATGTGACTTGTGTCTGATCTGAATGAGGGCTGGTGTGTGAATGTGACTTGTACCTGATCTGAATGAGGGCTGGTGTGAATGTGACTTGTGTCTGATCTGAATGAGGACTAGTGTGTGAATGTGACTTGTGTCTGATCTGAATGAGGGTTGGTGTGAATGTGACTTGTGTCTGATCTGAATGAGGGCTGGTGTGTGAATGTGACTTGTGTCTGATCTTGAATGAGGGCTGGTGTGTGAATGTGACTTGTGCCTGATCTGAATGAGGGCTGGTGTGAATGTGACTTGTGTCTGATCTGAATGAGGACTGGTGTGAATGTGACTTGTGTCTGATCTGAATGAGGGCTGGTGTGTGAATGTGACTTGTGTCTGATCTGAATGAGGACTGGTGTGTGAATGTGACTTGTGTCTGATCTGAATGAGGGCTGGTGTGTGAATGTGACTTGTGTCTGATTTGAATGAGGACTGGTGTGTGAATGTGACTTGTGTCTGATCTGAATGAGGGCTGGTGTGTGAATGTGACTTGTGTCTGATTTGAATGAGGACTGGTGTGTGAATGTGACTTGTGTCTGATCTGAATGAGGGCTGGTGTGTGAATGTGACTTGTGTCTGATCTGAATGAGGGCTGGTGTGTGAATGTGACTTGTGTCTGATCTGAATGAGGGCTGGTGTGTGAATGTGACTTGTGTCTGATCTGAATGAGGACTGGTGTGTGAATGTGACTTGTGTCTGATCTGAATGAGGGCTGGTGTGTGAATGTGACTTGTGTCTGATCTGAATGAGGACTGGTGTGTGAATGTGACTTGTGCCTGATCTGAATGAGGGCTGGTGTGAATGTGACTTGTGCCTGATCTGAATGAGGACTGGTGTGTGAATGTGACTTGTGTCTGATCTGAATGAGGGCTGGTGTGTGAATGTGACTTGTGTCTGATCTGAATGAGGACTGGTGTGTGAATGTGACTTGTGTCTGATCTGAATGAGGACTGGTGTGTGAATGTGACTTGTGTCTGATTTGAATGAGGGCTGGTGTGAATTTGACTTGTGCCTGATCTGAATGAGGACTGGTGTGAATGTGACTTGTGTCTGATCTGAATGAGGGCTGATGTGTGAATGTGACTTGTGTCTGATCTGAATGAGGGCTGGTGTGTGAATGTGACTTGTGTCTGATCTAAATGAGGGCTGGTGTGTGAATGTGACTTGTGTCTGATCTGAATGAGGGTTGGTGTGAATGTGACTTGTGACTGATCTGAATGAGGGTTGGTGTGTGAATGTGACTTGTGACTGATCTGAATGAGGGTTGGTGTGTGAATGTGACTTGTGTCTGATCTGAATGAGGGCTGGTGTGTGAATGTGACTTGTGCCTGATCTGAATGAGGGTTGGTGTGTGAATGTGACTTGTGTCTGATCTGAATGAGGGCTGGTGTGTGAATGTGACTTGTGTCTGATCTGAATGAGGGCTGGTGTGTGAATGTGACTTGTGTCTGATCTGAATGAGGACTGGTGTGTGAATGTGACTTGTGACTGATCTGAATGAGGGTTGGTGTGTGAATGTGACTTGTGTCTGATCTGAATGAGGGCTGGTGTGTGAATGTGACTTGTGTCTGATCTGAATGAGGGTTGGTGTGAATGTGACTTGTGCCTGATCTGAATGAGGGCTGTTGTGAATTTGACTTGTGCCTGATCTGAATGAGGACTGGTGTGTGAATGTGACTTGTGCCTGATCTGAATGAGGGCTGGTGTGAATGTGACTTGTGCCTGATCTGAATCAGGGCTGGTGTGAATGTGACTTGTGCCTGATCTGAATGAGGACTGGTGTGTGAATGTGACTTGTGCCTGATCTGAATGAGGGCTGGTGTGAATGTGACTTGTGACTGATCTGAATGAGGACTGGTGTGAATGTGACTTATGACTGATCTGAATGAGGACTGGTGTGTGAATGTGACTTGTGTCTGATCTGAATGAGGGCTGGTGTGTGAATGTGACTTGTGACTGATCTGAATGAGGGCTGGTGTGTGAATGTGACTTGTGTCTGATCTGAATGAGGGCTGGTGTGTGAATGTGACTTGTGCCTGATCTGAATGAGGAATGGTGTGTGAATGTGACTTGTGCCTGATCTGAATGAGGGCTGGTGTGTGACTGTGACTTGTGCCTGATCTGAATGAGGGCTGGTGTGTGAATGTGACTTGTGTATGATCTGAATGAGGACTGGTGTGTGAATGTGACTTGTGTCTGATCTGAATGAGGACTGGTGTGTGAATGTGACTTGTGTCTGATATGAAAGAGGACTGGTGTGTTAATGTGACTTGTGACTGATCTGAATGAGGGCTGGTGTGTGAATGTGACTTGTGTCTGATATGAATGAGGACTGGTGTGTTAATGTGACTTGTGTCTGATCTGAATGAGGGCTGGTGTGTGAATGTGACTTGTGTCTGATATGAATGAGGGCTGGTGTGTGAATGTGACTTGTGTCTGATCTGAATGACGGTTGGTGTGTGAATGTGACTTGTGTCTGATCTGAATGAGGGTTGGTGTGAATGTGACTTGTGCCTGATCTGAATGAGGGTTGGTGTGAATGTGACTTGTGCCTGATCTGAATGAGTGCTGTTGTGAATTTGACTTGTGCCTGATCTGAATGAGGACTGGTGTGTGAATGTGACTTGTGCCTGATCTGATTGAGGGCTGGTGTGAATGTGACTTGTGCCTGATCTGAATGAGGGCTGGTGTGTGAATGTGACTTGTGCCTGATCTGAAAGAGGGCTGGTGTGAATGTGACTTGTGCCTGATCTGAATGAGGGCTGGTGTGAATGTGACTTGTGCCTGATCTGAATGAGGGCTGGTGTGAATGTGACTTGTGCCTGATCTGAATGAGGGCTGGTGTGTGAATGTAACTTGTGTCTGATCTGAATGAGGGCTGGTGTGTGAATGTGACTTGTGTCTGATCTGAATGAGGACTGGTGTGTGAATGTGACTTGTGCCTGATCTGTATGAGGACTGGTGTGTGAATGTGACTTGTGCCTGATCTGTATGAGGACTGGTGTGTGAATGTGACTTGTGCCTGATCTGAATGAGGACTGGTGTGTGAATGTGACTTGTGCCTGATCTGAATGAGGACTGGTGTGTGAATGTGACTTGTGCCTGATCTGAATGAGGACTGGCGTGTGAATGTGACTTGTGTCTTATCTGAATGAGGGCTGGTGTGTAAATGTGACTTGTGCCTGATCTGAATGAGGGCTGGTGTGTGAATGTGACTTGTGTCTGATCTGAATGAGGGCTGGTGTGTGAATGTGACTTGTGCCTGATCTGAATGAGGGCTGGTGTGTGAATGTGACTTGTGCCTGATCTGAATGAGGGCTGGTGTGTGAATGTGACTTGTGCCTGATCTGAATGAGGGCTGGTGTGTGAATGTGACTTGTGCCTGATCTGTATGAGGACTGGTGTGTGAATGTGACTTGTGCCTGATCTGAATGAGGACTGGTGTGTGAATGTGACTTGTGCCTGATCTGAATGAGGACTGGTGTGTGAATGTGACTTGTGCCTGATCTGAATGAGGGTTGGTGTGAATGTGACTTGTGCCTGATCTGAATGAGGGTTGGTGTCTGAATGTGACTTGTGCCTGATCTGAATGAGGGTTGGTGTGAATGTGACTTGTGCCTGATCTAAATGAGGGTTGGTGTGTGAATGTTACTTGTGCCTGATCTGAATGAGGACTGGTGTGTGAATGTTACTTGTGTCTGATCTGAATGAGGACTGGTGTGTGAATGTTACTTGTGCCTGATCTGAATGAGGACTGGTGTGTGAATGTGACTTGTGCCTGATCTGAATGAGGGCTGGTGTGTGAATGTGACTTGTGCCTGATCTGAATGAGGACTGGTGTGTGAATGTTACTTGTGCCTGATCTGAATGAGGACTGGTGTGTGAATGTGACTTGTGCCTGATCTGAATGAGGACTGGTGTGTGAATGTTACTTGTGCCTGATCTGAATGAGGACTGGTGTGTGAATGTGACTTGTGCCTGATCTGAATGAGGGCTGGTGTGTGAATGTGACTTGTGACTGATCTGAATGAGGGTTGGTGTGAATGTGACTTGTGCCTGATCTGAATGAGGACTGGTGTGTGAATGTTACTTGTGCCTGATCTGAATGAGGGCTGGTGTGTGAATGTGACTTGTGACTGATCTGAATGAGGGTTGGTGTGAATGTGACTTGTGCCTGATCTGAATGAGGACTGGTGTGTGAATGTTACTTGTGCCTGATCTGAATGAGGACTGGTGTGTGAATGTGACTTGTGCCTGATCTGAATGAGGACTGGTGTGAATGTGACTTGTGCCTGATCTGAATGAGGACTGGTGTGTGAATGTGACTTGTGTTTGATCTGAATGAGGACTGGTGTGTGAATGTGACTTGTGTCTGATCTGAATGAGGACTGGTGTGAATGTGACTTGTGCCTGATCTGAATGAGGACTGGTGTGTGAATGTGACTTGTGCCTGATCTGAATGAGGACTGGTGTGTGAATGTGACTTGTGTCTGATCTGAATGAGGACTGGTGTGAATGTGACTTGTGCCTGATCTGAATGAGGACTGGTGTGAATGTGACTTGTGTCTGATCTGAATGAGGACTGGTGTGAATGTGACTTGTGTCTGATCTGAATGAGGACTGGTGTGTGAATGTGACTTGTGCCTGATCTGAATGAGGACTGGTGTGTGAATGTGACTTGTGTCTGATCTGAATGAGGACTGGTGTGTGAATGTGACTTGTGTCTGATTTGAATGAGGGTTGGTGTGAATGTGACTTGTGCCTGATCTGAATGAGGACTGGTGTGTGAATCTGACTTGTGCCTGATCTGAATGAGGACTGGTGTGTGAATGTGACTTGTGCCTGATCTGAATGAGGACTGGTGTGTGAATGTGACTTGTGCCTGATCTGAATGAGGGCTGGTGTGTGAATGTTACTTGTGACTGATCTGAATGAGGACTGGTGTGTGAATGTGACTTGTGACTGATCTGAATGAGGACTGGTGTGTAAATGTGACTTGTGCCTGATCTGAATGAGGACTGGTGTGTGAATGTGACTTGTGTCTGATCTGAATGAGGACTGGTGTGAATGTGACTTGTGTCTGATCTGAATGAGGACTGGTGTGTGAATGTGACTTGTGCCTGATCTGAATGAGGACTGGTGTGTGAATGTGACTTGTGCCTGATCTGAATGAGGGCTGGTGTGTGAATGTGACTTGTGACTGATCTGAATGAGGACTGGTGTGTGAATGTGACTTGTGTCTGATCTGAATGAGGACTGGTGTGAATGTGACTTGTGTCTGATCTGAATGAGGACTGGTGTGTGAATGTGACTTGTGCCTGATATGAATGAGGACTGGTGTGAATGTGACTTGTGCCTGATCTGAATGAGGGCTGGTGTGTGAATGTGACTTGTGCCTGATCTGAATGAGGACTGGTGTGAATGTGACTTGTGACTGATCTGAATGAGGATTGGTGTGAATGTGACTTGTGTCTGATCTGAATGAGGGCTGGTGTGTGAATGTGACTTGTGTCTGATCTGAATGAGGACTGGTGTGAATGTGACTTGTATCTGATCTGAATGAGGGCTGGTGTGTGAATGTGACTTGTGCCTGATCTGAATGAGGACTGGTGTGTGAATGTGACTTGTGTCTGATCTGAATGAGGACTGGTGTGAATGTGACTTGTGACTGATCTGAATGAGGGCTGGTGTGTGAATGTGTCTTGTGCCTGATCTGAATGAGGACTGGTGTGAATGTGACTTGTGCCTGATCTGAATGAGGGCTGGTGTGTGAATGTGACTTGTGCGTGATCTGAATGAGGACTGGTGTGAATGTGACTTGTGTCTGATCTGAATGAGGGTTGGTGTGAATGTGACTTGTGCCTGATCTGAATGAGGACTGGTGTGTGAATGTGACTTGTGCCTGATCTGAATGAGGACTGGTGTGTGAATGTGACTTGTGTCTGATCTGAATGAGGACTGGTGTGTGAATGTGACTTGTGTCTGATCTGAATGAGGGCTGGTGTGTGAATGTGACTTGTGCCTGATCTGAATGAGGGCTGGTGTGTGAATGTGACTTGTGCCTGATCTGAATGAGGGCTGGTGTGTGAATGTGACTTGTGCCTGATCTGAATGAGGGTTGGTGTGAATGTGACTTGTGCCTGATCTGAATGAGGACTGGTGTGTGAATGTGACTTGTGTCTGATCTGAATGAGGACTGGTGTGAATGTGACTTGTGTCTGATCTGAATGAGGACTGGTGTGTGAATGTGACTTGTGCCTGATCTGAATGAGGACTGGTGTGTGAATGTGACTTGTGTCTGATCTGAATGAGGACTGGTGTGTGAATGTGACTTGTGTCTGATTTGAATGAGGACTGGTGTGAATGTGACTTGTGCCTGATCTGAATGAGGACTGGTGTGTGAATGTGACTTGTGCCTGATCTGAATGAGGACTGGTGTGTGAATGTGACTTGTGTCTGATTTGAATGAGGACTGGTGTGAATGTGACTTGTGCCTGATCTGAATGAGGGCTGGTGTGTGAATGTGACTTGTGTCTGATTTGAATGAGGACTGGTGTGAATGTGACTTGTGCCTGATCTGAATGAGGACTGGTGTGTGAATGTGACTTGTGCCTGATCTGAATGAGGACTGGTGTATGAATGTGACTTGTGTCTGATCTGAATGAGGGTTGGTGTGAATGTGACTTGTGTCTGATCTGAATGAGGACTGGTGTGAATGTGACTTGTGACTGATCTGAATGAGGACTGGTGTGTGAATGTGACTTGTGCCTGATCTGAATGAGGGCTGGTGTGTGAATGTGACTTGTGCCTGATCTGAATGAGGGTTGGTGTGAATGTGACTTGTGTCTGATCTGAATGAGGACTGGTGTGTGAATGTGACTTGTGCCTGATCTGAATGAGGGCTGGTGTGTGAATGTGACTTGTGCCTGATCTGAATGAGGACTGGTGTGTGAATGTGACTTGTGTCTGATCTGAATGAGGGCTGGTGTGTGAATGTGACTTGTGTCTGATCTGAATGAGGACTGGTGTGAATGTGACTTGTGCCTGATCTGAATGAGGACTGGTGTGAATGTGACTTGTGTCTGATCTGAATGAGGACTGGTGTGAATGTGACTTGTGTCTGATCTGAATGAGGACTGGTGTGTGAATGTGACTTGTGCCTGATCTGAATGAGGACTGGTGTGAATGTGACTTGTGTCTGATCTGAATGAGGGCTGGTGTGAATGTGACTTGTGTCTGATCTGAATGAGGACTGGTGTGAATGTGACTTGTGTCTGATCTGAATGAGGACTGGTGTGAATGTGACTTGTGTCTGATCTGAATGAGGACTGGTGTGTGAATGTGACTTGTGTCTGATCTGAATGAGGACTGGTGTGTGAATGTGACTTGTGTCTGATTTGAATGAGGGTTGGTGTGAATGTGACTTGTGCCTGATCTGAATGAGGACTGGTGTGTGAATCTGACTTGTGCCTGATCTGAATGAGGACTGGTGTGTGAATGTGACTTGTGCCTGATCTGAATGAGGACTGGTGTGTGAATGTGACTTGTGCCTGATCTGAATGAGGGCTGGTGTGTGAATGTTACTTGTGACTGATCTGAATGAGGACTGGTGTGTGAATGTGACTTGTGACTGATCTGAATGAGGACTGGTGTGTAAATGTGACTTGTGCCTGATCTGAATGAGGACTGGTGTGTGAATGTGACTTGTGTCTGATCTGAATGAGGACTGGTGTGAATGTGACTTGTGTCTGATCTGAATGAGGACTGGTGTGTGAATGTGACTTGTGCCTGATCTGAATGAGGACTGGTGTGTGAATGTGACTTGTGCCTGATCTGAATGAGGGCTGGTGTGTGAATGTGACTTGTGCCTGATCTGAATGAGGACTGGTGTGTGAATGTGACTTGTGCCTGATCTGAATGAGGGCTGGTGTGTGAATGTGACTTGTGCCTGATCTGAATGAGGACTGGTGTGTGAATGTGACTTGTGTCTGATCTGAATGAGGGCTGGTGTGTGAATGTGACTTGTGTCTGATCTGAATGAGGACTGGTGTGAATGTGACTTGTGCCTGATCTGAATGAGGACTGGTGTGAATGTGACTTGTGTCTGATCTGAATGAGGACTGGTGTGAATGTGACTTGTGTCTGATCTGAATGAGGACTGGTGTGTGAATGTGACTTGTGCCTGATCTGAATGAGGACTGGTGTGAATGTGACTTGTGTCTGATCTGAATGAGGGCTGGTGTGTGAATGTGACTTGTGTCTGATCTGAATGAGGACTGGTGTGAATGTGACTTGTGTCTGATCTGAATGAGGACTGGTGTGAATGTGACTTGTGTCTGATCTGAATGAGGACTGGTGTGTGAATGTGACTTGTGTCTGATCTGAATGAGGACTGGTGTGTGAATGTGACTTGTGTCTGATTTGAATGAGGGTTGGTGTGAATGTGACTTGTGCCTGATCTGAATGAGGACTGGTGTGTGAATCTGACTTGTGCCTGATCTGAATGAGGACTGGTGTGTGAATGTGACTTGTGCCTGATCTGAATGAGGACTGGTGTGTGAATGTGACTTGTGCCTGATCTGAATGAGGGCTGGTGTGTGAATGTTACTTGTGACTGATCTGAATGAGGACTGGTGTGTGAATGTGACTTGTGACTGATCTGAATGAGGACTGGTGTGTAAATGTGACTTGTGCCTGATCTGAATGAGGACTGGTGTGTGAATGTGACTTGTGTCTGATCTGAATGAGGACTGGTGTGAATGTGACTTGTGTCTGATCTGAATGAGGACTGGTGTGTGAATGTGACTTGTGCCTGATCTGAATGAGGACTGGTGTGTGAATGTGACTTGTGCCTGATCTGAATGAGGGCTGGTGTGTGAATGTGACTTATGACTGATCTGAATGAGGACTGGTGTGTGAATGTGACTTGTGTCTGATCTGAATGAGGACTGGTGTGAATGTGACTTGTGTCTGATCTGAATGAGGACTGGTGTGTGAATGTGACTTGTGCCTGATATGAATGAGGACTGGTGTGAATGTGACTTGTGCCTGATCTGAATGAGGGCTGGTGTGTGAATGTGACTTGTGCCTGATCTGAATGAGGACTGGTGTGAATGTGACTTGTGACTGATCTGAATGAGTATTGGTGTGAATGTGACTTGTGTCTGATCTGAATGAGGGCTGGTGTGTGAATGTGACTTGTGTCTGATCTGAATGAGGATTGGTGTGAATGTGACTTGTGACTGATCTGAATGAGGATTGGTGTGAATGTGACTTGTGTCTGATCTGAATGAGGGCTGGTGTGTGAATGTGACTTGTGTCTGATCTGAAAGAGGACTGGTGTGAATGTGACTTGTATCTGATCTGAATGAGGGCTGGTGTGTGAATGTGACTTGTGCCTGATCTGAATGAGGACTGGTGTGTGAATGTGACTTGTGTCTGATCTGAATGAGGACTGGTGTGAATGTGACTTGTGACTGATCTGAATGAGGGCTGGTGTGTGAATGTGTCTTGTGCCTGATCTGAATGAGGACTGGTGTGAATGTGACTTGTGCCTGATCTGAATGAGGGCTGGTGTGTGAATGTGACTTGTGCGTGATCTGAATGAGGACTGGTGTGAATGTGACTTGTGTCTGATCTGAATGAGGGTTGGTGTGAATGTGACTTGTGCCTGATCTGAATGAGGACTGGTGTGTGAATGTGACTTGTGCCTGATCTGAATGAGGACTGGTGTGTGAATGTGACTTGTGTCTGATCTGAATGAGGACTGGTGTGTGAATGTGACTTGTGTCTGATCTGAATGAGGGCTGGTGTGTGAATGTGACTTGTGCCTGATCTGAATGAGGGCTGGTGTGTGAATGTGACTTGTGCCTGATCTGAATGAGGGCTGGTGTGTGAATGTGACTTGTGCCTGATCTGAATGAGGGTTGGTGTGAATGTGACTTGTGCCTGATCTGAATGAGGACTGGTGTGTGAATGTGACTTGTGTCTGATCTGAATGAGGACTGGTGTGAATGTGACTTGTGTCTGATCTGAATGAGGACTGGTGTGTGAATGTGACTTGTGCCTGATCTGAATGAGGACTGGTGTGTGAATGTGACTTGTGTCTGATCTGAATGAGGACTGGTGTGTGAATGTGACTTGTGTCTGATTTGAATGAGGACTGGTGTGAATGTGACTTGTGCCTGATCTGAATGAGGACTGGTGTGTGAATGTGACTTGTGCCTGATCTGAATGAGGACTGGTGTGTGAATGTGACTTGTGTCTGATTTGAATGAGGACTGGTGTGAATGTGACTTGTGCCTGATCTGAATGAGGGCTGGTGTGTGAATGTGACTTGTGTCTGATTTGAATGAGGACTGGTGTGAATGTGACTTGTGCCTGATCTGAATGAGGACTGGTGTGTGAATGTGACTTGTGCCTGATCTGAATGAGGACTGGTGTATGAATGTGACTTGTGTCTGATCTGAATGAGGGTTGGTGTGAATGTGACTTGTGTCTGATCTGAATGAGGACTGGTGTGAATGTGACTTGTGACTGATCTGAATGAGGACTGGTGTGTGAATGTGACTTGTGCCTGATCTGAATGAGGGCTGGTGTGTGAATGTGACTTGTGCCTGATCTGAATGAGGGTTGGTGTGAATGTGACTTGTGTCTGATCTGAATGAGGACTGGTGTGTGAATGTGACTTGTGCCTGATCTGAATGAGGGCTGGTGTGTGAATGTGACTTGTGCCTGATCTGAATGAGGACTGGTGTGTGAATGTGACTTGTGTCTGATCTGAATGAGGGCTGGTGTGTGAATGTGACTTGTGTCTGATCTGAATGAGGACTGGTGTGAATGTGACTTGTGCCTGATCTGAATGAGGACTGGTGTGAATGTGACTTGTGTCTGATCTGAATGAGGACTGGTGTGAATGTGACTTGTGTCTGATCTGAATGAGGACTGGTGTGTGAATGTGACTTGTGCCTGATCTGAATGAGGACTGGTGTGAATGTGACTTGTGTCTGATCTGAATGAGGGCTGGTGTGAATGTGACTTGTGTCTGATCTGAATGAGGACTGGTGTGAATGTGACTTGTGTCTGATCTGAATGAGGACTGGTGTGAATGTGACTTGTGTCTGATCTGAATGAGGACTGGTGTGTGAATGTGACTTGTGTCTGATCTGAATGAGGACTGGTGTGTGAATGTGACTTGTGTCTGATTTGAATGAGGGTTGGTGTGAATGTGACTTGTGCCTGATCTGAATGAGGACTGGTGTGTGAATCTGACTTGTGCCTGATCTGAATGAGGACTGGTGTGTGAATGTGACTTGTGCCTGATCTGAATGAGGACTGGTGTGTGAATGTGACTTGTGCCTGATCTGAATGAGGGCTGGTGTGTGAATGTTACTTGTGACTGATCTGAATGAGGACTGGTGTGTGAATGTGACTTGTGACTGATCTGAATGAGGACTGGTGTGTGAATGTGACTTGTGCCTGATCTGAATGAGGACTGGTGTGTGAATGTGACTTGTGTCTGATCTGAATGAGGACTGGTGTGAATGTGACTTGTGTCTGATCTGAATGAGGACTGGTGTGTGAATGTGACTTGTGCCTGATCTGAATGAGGACTGGTGTGTGAATGTGACTTGTGCCTGATCTGAATGAGGGCTGGTGTGTGAATGTGACTTGTGCCTGATCTGAATGAGGACTGGTGTGTGAATGTGACTTGTGCCTGATCTGAATGAGGGCTGGTGTGTGAATGTGACTTGTGCCTGATCTGAATGAGGACTGGTGTGTGAATGTGACTTGTGTCTGATCTGAATGAGGGCTGGTGTGTGAATGTGACTTGTGTCTGATCTGAATGAGGACTGGTGTGAATGTGACTTGTGCCTGATCTGAATGAGGACTGGTGTGAATGTGACTTGTGTCTGATCTGAATGAGGACTGGTGTGAATGTGACTTGTGTCTGATCTGAATGAGGACTGGTGTGTGAATGTGACTTGTGCCTGATCTGAATGAGGACTGGTGTGAATGTGACTTGTGTCTGATCTGAATGAGGGCTGGTGTGAATGTGACTTGTGTCTGATCTGAATGAGGACTGGTGTGAATGTGACTTGTGTCTGATCTGAATGAGGACTGGTGTGAATGTGACTTGTGTCTGATCTGAATGAGGACTGGTGTGTGAATGTGACTTGTGTCTGATCTGAATGAGGACTGGTGTGTGAATGTGACTTGTGTCTGATTTGAATGAGGGTTGGTGTGAATGTGACTTGTGCCTGATCTGAATGAGGACTGGTGTGTGAATCTGACTTGTGCCTGATCTGAATGAGGACTGGTGTGTGAATGTGACTTGTGCCTGATCTGAATGAGGACTGGTGTGTGAATGTGACTTGTGCCTGATCTGAATGAGGGCTGGTGTGTGAATGTTACTTGTGACTGATCTGAATGAGGACTGGTGTGTGAATGTGACTTGTGACTGATCTGAATGAGGACTGGTGTGTAAATGTGACTTGTGCCTGATCTGAATGAGGACTGGTGTGTGAATGTGACTTGTGTCTGATCTGAATGAGGACTGGTGTGAATGTGACTTGTGTCTGATCTGAATGAGGACTGGTGTGTGAATGTGACTTGTGCCTGATCTGAATGAGGACTGGTGTGTGAATGTGACTTGTGCCTGATCTGAATGAGGGCTGGTGTGTGAATGTGACTTATGACTGATCTGAATGAGGACTGGTGTGTGAATGTGACTTGTGTCTGATCTGAATGAGGACTGGTGTGAATGTGACTTGTGTCTGATCTGAATGAGGACTGGTGTGTGAATGTGACTTGTGCCTGATATGAATGAGGACTGGTGTGAATGTGACTTGTGCCTGATCTGAATGAGGGCTGGTGTGTGAATGTGACTTGTGCCTGATCTGAATGAGGACTGGTGTGAATGTGACTTGTGACTGATCTGAATGAGTATTGGTGTGAATGTGACTTGTGTCTGATCTGAATGAGGGCTGGTGTGTGAATGTGACTTGTGTCTGATCTGAATGAGGATTGGTGTGAATGTGACTTGTGTCTGATCTGAATGAGGGCTGGTGTGTGAATGTGACTTGTGTCTGATCTGAATGAGGACTGGTGTGAATGTGACTTGTATCTGATCTGAATGAGGGCTGGTGTGTGAATGTGACTTGTGCCTGATCTGAATGAGGACTGGTGTGTGAATGTGACTTGTGTCTGATCTGAATGAGGACTGGTGTGAATGTGACTTGTGACTGATCTGAATGAGGGCTGGTGTGTGAATGTGACTTGTGCCTGATCTGAATGAGGACTGGTGTGAATGTGACTTGTGTCTGATCTGAATGAGGGCTGGTGTGAATGTGACTTGTGCCTGATCTGAATGAGGACTGGTGTGAATGTGACTTGTGTCTGATCTGAATGAGGACTGGTGTGTGAATGTGACTTGTGTCTGATCTGAATGAGGACTGGTGTGTGAATGTGACTTGTGTCTGATTTGAATGAGGGTTGGTGTGAATGTGACTTGTGCCTGATCTGAATGAGGACTGGTGTGTGAATCTGACTTGTGCCTGATCTGAATGAGGACTGGTGTGTGAATGTGACTTGTGCCTGATCTGAATGAGGACTGGTGTGTGAATGTGACTTGTGCCTGATCTGAATGAGGGCTGGTGTGTGAATGTTACTTGTGACTGATCTGAATGAGGACTGGTGTGTGAATGTGACTTGTGACTGATCTGAATGAGGACTGGTGTGTAAATGTGACTTGTGCCTGATCTGAATGAGGACTGGTGTGTGAATGTGACTTGTGTCTGATCTGAATGAGGACTGGTGTGAATGTGACTTGTGTCTGATCTGAATGAGGACTGGTGTGTGAATGTGACTTGTGCCTGATCTGAATGAGGACTGGTGTGTGAATGTGACTTGTGCCTGATCTGAATGAGGGCTGGTGTGTGAATGTGACTTGTGACTGATCTGAATGAGGACTGGTGTGTGAATGTGACTTGTGTCTGATCTGAATGAGGACTGGTGTGAATGTGACTTGTGTCTGATCTGAATGAGGACTGGTGTGTGAATGTGACTTGTGCCTGATATGAATGAGGACTGGTGTGAATGTGACTTGTGCCTGATCTGAATGAGGGCTGGTGTGTGAATGTGACTTGTGCCTGATCTGAATGAGGACTGGTGTGAATGTGACTTGTGACTGATCTGAATGAGGATTGGTGTGAATGTGACTTGTGTCTGATCTGAATGAGGGCTGGTGTGTGAATGTGACTTGTGTCTGATCTGAATGAGGGCTGGTGTGTGAATGTGACTTGTGTCTGATCTGAATGAGGACTGGTGTGAATGTGACTTGTATCTGATCTGAATGAGGGCTGGTGTGTGAATGTGACTTGTGCCTGATCTGAATGAGGACTGGTGTGTGAATGTGACTTGTGTCTGATCTGAATGAGGACTGGTGTGTGAATGTGACTTGTGCCTGATCTGAATGAGGACTGGTGTGAATGTGACTTGTGTCTGATCTGAATGAGGGCTGGTGTGAATGTGACTTGTGTCTGATCTGAATGAGGGCTGGTGTGAATGTGACTTGTGCCTGATCTGAATGAGGACTGGTGTGAATGTGACTTGTGTCTGATCTGAATGAGGACTGGTGTGTGAATGTGACTTGTGTCTGATCTGAATGAGGACTGGTGTGTGAATGTGACTTGTGTCTGATTTGAATGAGGGTTGGTGTGAATGTGACTTGTGCCTGATCTGAATGAGGACTGGTGTGTGAATCTGACTTGTGCCTGATCTGAATGAGGACTGGTGTGTGAATGTGACTTGTGCCTGATCTGAATGAGGACTGGTGTGTGAATGTGACTTGTGCCTGATCTGAATGAGGGCTGGTGTGTGAATGTTACTTGTGACTGATCTGAATGAGGACTGGTGTGTGAATGTGACTTGTGACTGATCTGAATGAGGACTGGTGTGTAAATGTGACTTGTGCCTGATCTGAATGAGGACTGGTGTGTGAATGTGACTTGTGTCTGATCTGAATGAGGACTGGTGTGAATGTGACTTGTGTCTGATCTGAATGAGGACTGGTGTGTGAATGTGACTTGTGCCTGATCTGAATGAGGACTGGTGTGTGAATGTGACTTGTGCCTGATCTGAATGAGGGCTGGTGTGTGAATGTGACTTGTGACTGATCTGAATGAGGACTGGTGTGTGAATGTGACTTGTGTCTGATCTGAATGAGGACTGGTGTGAATGTGACTTGTGTCTGATCTGAATGAGGACTGGTGTGTGAATGTGACTTGTGCCTGATATGAATGAGGACTGGTGTGAATGTGACTTGTGCCTGATCTGAATGAGGGCTGGTGTGTGAATGTGACTTGTGCCTGATCTGAATGAGGACTGGTGTGAATGTGACTTGTGACTGATCTGAATGAGGATTGGTGTGAATGTGACTTGTGTCTGATCTGAATGAGGGCTGGTGTGTGAATGTGACTTGTGTCTGATCTGAATGAGGATTGGTGTGAATGTGACTTGTGTCTGATCTGAATGAGGGCTGGTGTGTGAATGTGACTTGTGTCTGATCTGAATGAGGACTGGTGTGAATGTGACTTGTATCTGATCTGAATGAGGGCTGGTGTGTGAATGTGACTTGTGCCTGATCTGAATGAGGACTGGTGTGTGAATGTGACTTGTGTCTGATCTGAATGAGGACTGGTGTGAATGTGACTTGTGACTGATCTGAATGAGGGCTGGTGTGTGAATGTGACTTGTGCCTGATCTGAATGAGGACTGGTGTGAATGTGACTTGTGCCTGATCTGAATGAGGGCTGGTGTGTGAATGTGACTTGTGCCTGATCTGAATGAGGACTGGTGTGAATGTGACTTGTGTCTGATCTGAATGAGGGTTGGTGTGAATGTGACTTGTGCCTGATCTGAATGAGGACTGGTGTGTGAATGTGACTTGTGCCTGATCTGAATGAGGACTGGTGTGTGAATGTGACTTGTGTCTGATCTGAATGAGGACTGGTGTGTGAATGTGACTTGTGTCTGATCTGAATGAGGGCTGGTGTGTGAATGTGACTTGTGCCTGATCTGAATGAGGGCTGGTGTGTGAATGTGACTTGTGCCTGATCTGAATGAGGGCTGGTGTGTGAATGTGACTTGTGCCTGATCTGAATGAGGGTTGGTGTGAATGTGACTTGTGCCTGATCTGAATGAGGACTGGTGTGTGAATGTGACTTGTGTCTGATCTGAATGAGGACTGGTGTGAATGTGACTTGTGTCTGATCTGAATGAGGACTGGTGTGTGAATGTGACTTGTGCCTGATCTGAATGAGGACTGGTGTGTGAATGTGACTTGTGTCTGATCTGAATGAGGACTGGTGTGTGAATGTGACTTGTGTCTGATTTGAATGAGGACTGGTGTGAATGTGACTTGTGCCTGATCTGAATGAGGACTGGTGTGTGAATGTGACTTGTGCCTGATCTGAATGAGGACTGGTGTGTGAATGTGACTTGTGTCTGATTTGAATGAGGACTGGTGTGAATGTGACTTGTGCCTGATCTGAATGAGGGCTGGTGTGTGAATGTGACTTGTGTCTGATTTGAATGAGGACTGGTGTGAATGTGACTTGTGCCTGATCTGAATGAGGACTGGTGTGTGAATGTGACTTGTGCCTGATCTGAATGAGGACTGGTGTGTGAATGTGACTTGTGTCTGATCTGAATGAGGGTTGGTGTGAATGTGACTTGTGTCTGATCTGAATGAGGACTGGTGTGAATGTGACTTGTGACTGATCTGAATGAGGACTGGTGTGTGAATGTGACTTGTGCCTGATCTGAATGAGGGCTGGTGTGTGAATGTGACTTGTGCCTGATCTGAATGAGGGTTGGTGTGAATGTGACTTGTGTCTGATCTGAATGAGGACTGGTGTGAATGTGACTTGTGTCTGATCTGAATGAGGACTGGTGTGAATGTGACTTGTGTCTGATCTGAATGAGGACTGGTGTGTGAATGTGACTTGTGCCTGATCTGAATGAGGACTGGTGTGAATGTGACTTGTGTCTGATCTGAATGAGGGCTGGTGTGAATGTGACTTGTGTCTGATCTGAATGAGGACTGGTGTGAATGTGACTTGTGTCTGATCTGAATGAGGGCTGTTGTGTGAATGTGACTTGTGTCTGATCTGAATGAGGGTTGGTGTGAATGTGACTTGTGTCTGATCTGAATGAGGGTTGGTGTGTGAATGTGACTTGTGCCTGATCTGAATGAGGGCTGGTGTGTGAATGTGACTTGTGTCTGATCTGAATGAGGACTGGTGTTTGAATGTGACTTGTGTCTGATCTGAATGAGGACTGGTGTGTGAATGTGACTTGTGTCTGATCTGAATGAGGACTGGTGTGTGAATGTGACTTGTGTCTGATCTGAATGAGGACTGGTGTGTGAATGTGACTTGTGCCTGATCTGAATGAGGACTGGTGTGTGAATGTGACTTGTCCTTGCCAGTCTGAGTGCGGTTTACTTCATCACAATGGGCCCTACACGACAGAGTGCAGCGGTGCCGTGCTTCTTTTGCTGGACTAATAATCCAGAGAAAGCAAGTTCAAATCTCACCATGAGCTGTTCGAGAATTTGAATTCAGAATTTTTTAGAATTTGGGAATCAAAAGCGAGCATCAGTAAAAGTGACGATGAAACTGCCAGATTGTCATAAAAACTCAACTGGTTCACGAATCTCCCTTTAGGGAAGGAAACCTGCTATCCTTACCCAGTCTGGGCCGTTATCTGACTCTAGTCTCACACCAACCTGGTTGAATCTTAACTGCCCCTCTGACAAGGCCGAACACGCCACTCAGTTATCAAACTGCCACAAAGAATATATAAGAACATAAGAAATAGGAACAGGAGAAGGCCATACGGCCCCTCGAGCCTGCTCCGCCATTCAATAAGATCATGGCTGATCCGATCATGGACTCGGGTCCACTTCCCTGCCCGCTCCCCATAACCCCTTATTCTCTTATTGGTTAAGAAACACTCTATTTCTGTCTTAAATTTATTCAATGTCCCAGCTTCCACAGCTCTCTGAGGCAGCAAATTCCATGAGAGAAGAAATTTATCCTCATCTCAGTTTTAAATGGGCGGCCCCTTATTCTAAGATTATGCCCCCTAGTTCTAGCTCAAGGGGCCGTATGGCCTATTCCTCCTATTTCTTATGTTCTTATATATTCTTTGTGGCAATTTGATAGCTGAGTGACGTGTTTGGCCTTGTCAGAGGGGTAGTTAAGATTCAACCACGTTGGTGAGAGACTAGAGTCAGATATCGGCCCAGACCGGGTAAGGATAGCAGGTTTCCTTCCCTAAAGGGACATCCGTGAACCAGTTGAGCATTTATGACAATCTGGCAGTTTCATCGTCACTTTTACTGATGCTCGCTTTTGATTCCCAGATTTTTTTAAATTCTGAATTCAAATTCAGAGGAAACATCCTCTCTGCATCCACCTTGTCAAGCCCCCTCATAATCTGATACGTTTCGATAAGATCACCTCTCATTCTTCTCAATTCCAATGAGTAGAGGCCCAACCCACTTGACCTTTCCTCATAAGTCAACCCCCTCATCTCCAGAAACAACCTAGTGAACCTTCTCTGAACTGCCTCCAAAGCAAGTATATCCTTTCATAAATATGCAAACCAAAACTGCACGCAGTATTCCAGGTGTGGCCTCACCAATACCCTGTATGTCCTGCAGTGGAACTGTGTGAGCTTATCGGAGGATGATTCCAGCCTGGGATGGCACATGGAGATTCGGAAGGTGGAGGATAGTAATGGGTTGGAGCTTATAGGTCAATGTTGCCTCTAATTATTATTTGAGGATGAGCAGTCCTTTTAAATTTGCTGCGCCATTTGCTGTGTCATTTCCAGCGGCAGGAGCTGGTGAGCGGCCTGCGTGGGACCGCACGATTGTCCGTGCCATTGAGGGAACTTTGGAGGCGATAAGTAGCCAAGAGGAAAGAGATGAAAGGTGGCGTGACTGGATGAGTTGAAACGGAGGAAACAGGAGTGAAGGGCCCCGAGCGTTTAGGGGGAAGAAGGAAATGGAAGTAATGGAATCGGGTCCGGAGCATGGGTATGGGCGCAGAGGGAATTCAGGTTACACAAGCGTGAATAGGTTGGACAAGGCATATCCTGCTTGTACACAGTGGATAGGGAGGAGGCAATATGAGAATGTTCACAGATAAAGTTTAAGCGCAGTGTAGAATACTAGATTTAACCCTGTTTAATTTGTTCCAGTACAATACTGTATTTTCCAAGTGTTGGGACTCTATTCTGTTCTCCACTGTCTAAACCAGTTTAGACAAACCTGCATGCTGTTGATGGTTGCCGTCTGTTACAGTACTATTCAGAGTTTTTAATAGATTTTGTTTTGAATTTCAATATAATTAAAGGTTCAATTTTAGCCAAGAGCCCTCAAGTCTGGTAGTCTCTGGCTGATGGGCTTGCTGAGTTCGGCAGCCTTATGCAACCTGTGCAGGTTGCCCGAGGAAAGCTGAGGTCGGTCTTTGCTGAGACCCTGCGATCGTTACTGAGGATATGAGAGGTTCGGGCCTTTCACCAACTGCGCTGGGTTCAAGGCCCACTGAGAGACTTCAACTCAAAAAAACATGCCGACATTCCAGTGAAGTGCTGAGGGAGAGCTGCACTGTCGGATGAGACGTTACACCGAGGCCCCATCTGCTCTCTCAGGTGGGAGTAAAAAGATCCCATGGCACTATTTCGAAGAAGAGCAAGGGAGTTCTCCCCAGTGTCCTGACCAAAATTTATCCCTCAGATTATCTGGTCGTTATCACATTGCTGTTTGTGGGAGCTTGCTGTGTGCAAATTGGCTGCTATGTTTCCTACATTACAACAGTGATGACATTGCATAAAGTACTTCATTGCCTGTAAAGCACTTTGAGATGTTCGGTGATCGTGAAAGGCGCTGTATAAAAACAAGTTGTTTTTACCTTTTTGTCAAGTCGTAGTGATTGGGTATCATTGCAATAACTGCTCCAATCAACCTAATGACTGAGATTCTTTGCAATGTAAGAAATAGGAATAGGAGTAGGCCATTCGGCCCTTCGAGCTTGCTCCATCATTCAGTAAGATCATGGCTGATCTTCTACCTCAACTCCACTTTCTCGCCCTATCCCCATGTTTCTTGATTCCCTTAGAATCCAAAAATCTATTGATCTCAGCCTTGAATATACTCGACGACTGAGCATCCACAGCCCTCTGGAGTAGAGAATTCCAAAGATTCACAACATGCTGAGGAGAAATTCCTCCTCATCTCAGTCCTAAATAGCCAACCCCTTATCCTGAGATTGTGACCTCTAGTTCTAGACTCTCCAGCCCGGGGAAACATGAAGGGTAGGTAAGGAACATTGAGCGAAGGGCTGTGTCTTTCTGATCAATGTATTTCTGTGTGCTGAAACCTAGCACAATAGAACCTGTTCTGAAACAGTGTTGTCAAACTTATAAGGACTATGTTTTTTAGTTGATGGGAAAACGGCTAACGGAAGAGCTTGTTTTATTAAGACTCCCTCAAATTCCTTTTCAGCTTCAGCCAAACAGTGCGTCAGGAAGTGGGGCCTTGGAGCATGACCCATCGTCGATCTACCTGCGTATCCCTGTGGGCGAAGCTGTGCCCGGACCTCTGCCACTCGGTGTGTCAGTCATCGATGCCTCGGTTGCCCTTTTCGGTGTGGTGTTTCCTCACGTCTCTTTCAAACATCGGTAAGCACTCTGCCGTTTATCGAAGCAGGTACTTGTGTACTTGGAATTTGGGAGTATGTAGGCTTGATGGGCCGGGTGCTCTTTTCCTGCCCACCGATTTCCTATCTTGGTAAATTGTAACCTACGAATGAGCACCAGCCTCGATCGTCTTGGCTCTTTGTGCAAGAGGAGTAGAAGGATGCACTTCCAAGATGTGCTTTTAAATTTCACTTCAGACAGGGAAGTCCATGGAGTACTTCCACGATTATTAAATATGCGGTCCCCACCACTTGCACCATCCACGCTGAGCATGGGCAGCCTCCTATATCAGGCAATTGGTGCTCACCATTTGCCAGTGCCACATGCGTCAATTACAACGGTGTCGCTTATACCGCATTTAGCACGTCAACTATTTTGGGCAGTTCACTCCCCCACACTGAGCAATGTAGTCACAAACTTCCTGTTTTTCCTTGTATTGCAGCGATGAAGCCTGTTTAATTTTTCTAAACATTTGCACAGATTCATTCACACATCTTCAGTGGATCTTTGGCAACCCTTCTTACTCATTGTATTGTGCAAGGCAGTTCCAATGGCTTCTGGATCCTACTCCTGGAAATCGGCACAACTATCTTAACGAATAACTATTATTGTAGCAATATACATTGCCCCACCCCTACAATCTGATCAGAGGAAGGTCAGCACAATGATTTATTGTTCAAATCAGTCATTATATTGCCGCCTTCACTCCTTGCTAGATAGTTAAGCTGCTGGTTTTATTCTGTTATTGAAATAAAAATACCTTTGGTTGTAAGTCCCCTGCTTTGAATTGGAAAGAGGCAGGATTTCACAAAGTCAAGGAGGAGATTGTGTCTGCTTAAAGAGTGGCATGGGGGGGGGGGTGCAAATCCCATTCACTCCAGTATTTACAGATCGGTGGTGTTTTGGGAGTGTGGGGGTGAAAGCTCGAAAGGTGTTGAGAGTTTTTGTGTCTTGCCAGCATCAGTGACCCCGTGCTGCACTTAAGGTCATGGGCACCTTGTTGAATTGGGGAACAATTTTTGGGCTTGTTTCTTTGAAAAAGAGGAGCCTTTGGCATAACTTAATAGAAGAGAGAAAGAACCTGCATTTATAATCACACCTTATCGCATCTTCAGGACATCATAAAGCCCTTCACAGGCATTGGAAGACTGTTAGACGAGCAAACATTTGGGTCATTTTCAAGATTGTGAAGAGAATTGACATAATTGTTCCTGGTAAAATGTTCAGTGTGGTGAAGGGGTTCAAACACGTCAAAAACAAGATAGTTACAGTTAAGAAAGGAAATCAAATGGAATTTCAGCCAAAGGGTAATAGGGATGTGCCATAGTGACCAGCAAGGGCAATAAAGCAGACAACAGAAATGGAAACAAGGGAATAAGATAGGTTTCTGGGGCGAGAGGTAATGAGGGCTTGTGAGAAGGTGGCTGGATGGGATCGATGGGTGAAACGTTTGAGCCTAAAGGTCTTCTCCGACTGCTGACATGTTGGCCATGGTCAAAAGGCTGATTTGTGTTGTGATGGAGATCTGATACCGCAGCTTCGAGTGCAGTGAAGAATGCTCTCCTGGAAGGACTGGTTTACAATATTGCAGAGAGGCAGGCAACGCAGAAACACAGGAGGAAACTTGGAGGTTAAGAAAAGACAGTGAGGGCAGGAGGAACAAACTGGGATGATTTTTGCATTTTTTTTATTGCCCCATCTCATTTCCATATCACACCTGATTATTTGGACAGGTGAGCCATGGTCACGAAGTCTCTGTTCTGTTGTGACTGAGATTGGAAACTTGCTGTGGGTGATACGGACCATCATAAACTTGCGTCCCTTACCAATTGCAGGTGCAGTGCTGCATTCTAGCATTCTAGGCCAATGTGAGCTGTGGTTAAATAAAACCACTGTGGAATCCCTCTCATTCATTTGTTGATCGTTTTAAATTCACCTGTAACTGTAAGACACCAGTCCCAAAGGTGCCACTTGTGATAACTTGCCGTGCCTCCACAGGCTCCAGATGTTGGATCATTTTGCCGAATGCATCAAGCAGGCAAAGGGAGTGCGTCAGCAGGCCGTACAGATCAACATCTTCACCGCTGTGCTCAGCGCACTGAAGGTAGGTTCTTTCATCGGGGTCCCGACAAGCTTTAAAAGAGTGTCCCCTTATGATATATTTGTCAGAGTTTAAGTAGAAAGAAAGAACTTGCATTTATATAGCGTCTTTCACAACCTCAGAACGTCCCCAAGTGCTTTACAGCCAATGAAGTGCTTTTTTGAAGTGCAGTCACTTGTGATGTCAGAAACGCACCAACCATTTTGTACACAGCAAGCTCCCACGAACAGCAATTAGGTAGCAACCAGATAATCTGTTTTAGTGATGTTGATTGAGGGATAAATATTGGCCAGGACACCAGGGAGAACTCTCCTGCTCTTCTTTGAATAGTGTCATGGGATCTTTTTCATCCACCTGAGAGAACAGATGGGACCTCGGTTTAAAGCCTCATCCAAAAGACTCCCTCAGCACTGCACAGGGGATGTCAGGCTGGATTATGTGCTCAAGCCTTAGGTGGGGCTTGAGCCCACGACGTTCTGACTCTGAGGCAAGAGTGCTACCCACTGAGCTCCAGCTGTCACCTGTCTGATTCCCAACACGGGTCTACACCTGGAGTTCAGTGCAGAGTGTGACGATTAGGATATTTCTACAGTATCCCTGCGGGACATTTCGTACATCGCAAGTCCGCTTTTATTACAATGACGATCGCTGACTGATGTACAGCCATAATTGTTTCCTGCCCTGTACATTTTTATCTATGGAAGCCAAGCAGCAGAGAGCACTGTTACTGAAGGTATCCTTCTCCTTTGCAGGGACTAGCGGAGAACAAGAGTACCCTGGGCCCTGATGAGGTGCGGAAGTCTGCACTGGCACTGGTTATGGGTGCTCTTGACAACCCCAATCCGATTTTGCGATGTGCCGCAGGTGAAGCTCTGGGGAGGATGGCGCAGGTGGTTGGAGAGGCCACCTTCATCGCCAGGATGGCACAGCACAGTTTTGACAAGTATGGCTTGATATGGCAGTGGAGCTTCAGTTATTGTCATTCCCAGTGTCTTGTCCCTTTTGCTCGTCTGCCAACTAACCTTACAGTTCCTTTCAACAGACCCCTTTATTTTTCGTCATTCATTGTCACTGTTTTACATAGAATTACATTAGAAAGAAAAGAAAGAAAGACTTGGATTTATATAGCGCCTTTCACGACCACCGGACGTCTCAAAGTGCTTTGCAGCCAATGAAGTATAGTCACTGTTGTAATGTGGGAAACGCAGCAGCCAACTTGCGCACAGCAAGCTCCCACAAACAGCAGTGTGACAATGACCAGATAACTTTTTTTTTACATAGAATGTACAGCACAGAAACAGGCCATTCGGCCCAACTACTTCACGCCGGTGTTTATGGTCCACACAAGCCTCCTCCCCCACCTCATCTCACCCTATCAGCTTATCCTTCTATTCCTTTCTCCCTCATGTTCTTATCTAGCTTCCCCTTAAATGCAACAATTCGGCCCAACAGGTCCATGCCGGTGTTTATGCTCCACTCCAACCTCCTCCCACCCCTCTTCATCTCACCCTGTCAGCATATCTTTCTATTCCTTTCTCCTCATCTGTTTATCCAGCTCCTCAAAAACATCTATGCTAATCGCCTCAACCACTCCCTGTGGTAGTGAGTTTCACATTCTCACCACTCTGGGTAAAGAGATTCCCCTGAATTCCCTGTTGGATTTATTAGTGCCCATCTTTTATTTATGGCCTCCAGTCTTGTATTTCCCCCCCCCCCCCCCCCCCCCCCCCCCCCCCCCCCCAACCACAAAACTGGAAACATTCTACCTATTTCATCCTCCACTTTACTCACTCTTTCCTCCACCCCTCTCCGTTCCAGGTAGGCATCGCTACATTTCATTGTGCAAATGTTCCCTGAATGGGATTTATTTATTCTGGTTATCAGTGGGAGGTTATTGCTGGTTCTTTCAAGATACCTATGACTTGTTAGAAACTGATTTTAAAAGTCATATAGATTTCCCAAGAGCACCACTGTGTTTGGAATTGAACAAAAATACTGGAACGTATTCATCCAGCACTATAACTTGCATTTATACAGCACCTGGAACACATGGTGCTTTACAGGAGCGTCATCAAGTAGAATTTGACACTGAGCCACATGAAATATTAGGGCATGTGACCAAAAGCCTGGTCAAAGAGGTTTTAAGGAGCATCTTAAAGGAGGAGCGAGAGGTGGGAGAGGTTTAGGGAGGGAATTCCAGAGCTTGGGGCCTCGGCAGCTGAAGGCACGGCTGCCAATGGTGGAATGATGAAAATCTGGGATGTGCAAGAGGCCAGAATTAGAGGATCCCAGAGATCGCGGAGTGTTGTCGGGCCTGGAGGAGGTTACAGATATCGGGAAGGGTGAGGCCGTGAAGGGATTTGAAGAGACGGGTGGGAATTTTAAAATTGAGCCAATGTCGGACCGGGAGCCAATGTAGGTCAGCGAACACAGGGTGGACAACAAAAGCATAAATTATGCGCTAAGCTGCAATGGCCACATCTCATTTATAGGAAGTATTCTCAAAGCAACCGTGCAATTGCAGTAATAATCACCGTAAAAACAACTTGCTTATTTCATTGTTAGATTTTATCTGTCGCTTGATGTCGGTGTCTGAGTCCATTGGCACTAAATAGTTAGGTTGAAAGGCTTTTTGAGTTTTTTTTCCTTGAGTATAGAAGATTAAAGGGTGATCTAATTGAGGTGTTTAAGATGATTGAAGGAGTTGATAGGGTAGATAGAGAGAAACTATTTCCTCTGGTGAGAGGAGTCCAGAACAAGGGGACATAACTTTTAAATTAGACCTCGGCTGTTAGGGCGTGATGTCAGGAAGCACTTCTTCACATAAAGGGTGGTGGGAATCTAGAACTCTTTCCACAAAAAGCTGTTGAGGGTGGGTGGGGGGGTCAATTGGAACTTTCAGAACTGAGATTGATAGATTTTTGTTGGGTAAGGGTATTAAGGGTTACAGAACCAAGGCGGGTAGATGGAGTTAAGATACAGATTAGCCCTGATGTAATTGAATAGTGGAACAGGCTCGAGGGGTTGAATGGCTTCTTCCTATTCCTGTGTTCCTTTAAAACAGGGCTCCATTTTGACCACTTTCTTTCTGTGTAATGATAACCATTTCTCTCATTCCACTCATCTGTTTAAATCTTGAATTCGGTGCATTTCTGGGACGTTATTTCCGTGAAGACAGAACCGAAGTATTTATTTAATTGTTCTGCCATTTCCTTGTTCCCCATTATAAATTCTCCCGTTTCTGACTATAAAGGACCTACATTTGTCTTCACTAATCTTTTTCTTTTTACATACTTGTAGAAACTTTTGCAGTCGGTTTTTATGTTCCTTGCAAGTTTATTCTATCCCCATGAACAGGAACTCTCTTCATATTGTTAGTACAGTCTTACCGAGGACAGGCAAAAGCTGGACAATGCAGTTCTGGTCTGAATGAACCAGCTTCATTTCAGAACTAGGCAAATTCTGTGTGCTGCTGGGTGTAGTTATTAGGTCTGTCAGAGTGTGTTTCCGAATGGATTTCTATTTTGATAGATTGAAATCTGCTCGAGATGTGGTGTCAAGGACGGGTCACTCACTTGCCCTTGGCTGCCTTCATCGATATGTTGGTGGCATCGGCTCCGGACAGCATCTGAAAACAAGTGTCAGCATCCTTTTGGCTCTCGCACAGGACGGTACATCCCCTGAAGTGCAGGTAAATCGCTCAGTCACAGTCTGAACTCCTGCTCTGTTGGTTCGCATTGTTCAGTGGCGGTGACGGGTTTGGACGTGTTTACATCTTTCAGACCTGGGCTCTTCACTCGCTGGCTCTGATTGTGGATTCGAGCGGTCCCATGTACCGTGGATACGTGGAGCCCACGCTGTCGCTCGTCCTGACGCTGCTGCTGACTGTGCCCCCGTCACACACGGAAGTGCACCAGTGTTTGGGCCGTTGCTTGGGAGCGCTGATCACCACTGTTGGACCAGAGCTTCAAGGTAAGGCGGCAGGGCATGTGGTGGGATGTAAAAGGCCAGGGCATCTGTTACTGGACATGGCTACATCTAACTTGACTTTTAACACAAAAGCAAAATATTGCGGATGCTGGAATCTGAAATAAAAACAGAAAATGCTGGAAATCTCAGTGGGTCAGGCAGCATCTGTGGAGCGAGAAACAGAGTTAACGGTTCAGGTCGCTGGCCCTTCATCAGAACCTGAAATGTTAACTCTATTTCTCTCTGCACAGATGTTGCCTGACCCGCTGAGATAACTACCTTTTAAAATGTTTTCTAGGAACTTGAAATGCTCCAATGCCATTAACTTGTGTGTTATATTGCACAGATCGCCGTCTCAGTTGTACGAAAAAGTTGGTTTCATAAGAGCAAAAAGCAGCTGTTCATCTTATCGATGGGGCTACAGGAGGCAACTATTTAATACCGTTATTGTAGCTCATTCTCTCCTGTAAGATTATCATGGATTAGTTGGTTTTTAGAATACTTGTTTTAATATCTTATAATCATCAGTATCTTCTTACCTTATCAGTAATGGATTTATAATTGTGTGTAAGAATTAAATATAAGTGCTGCAGTACAGCGGGACCTGGTGGTACTTGTGCATGAAACTCAAAAGGTTAGTATGCAGGTACAACAAGTGATCAGGAAGGCCAATGGAATCTTGGCCTTTATTGCAAAGGGGATGGAGTATAAAAGCAGGGAAGTCTTGCTACAGCTATACAGGGTATTGGTGAGGCCACACCTGGAATACTGAGTGCAGTTTTGGTTTCCGTATTTACGAAAGGGATACACTTGCTTTGGAGGCAGTTCAGAGAAGGTTCACTAAGTTGATTCCGGAGATGAGGGGGTTGACTTATGAGGAAAGGTTGAGTAGGTTGGGCTTCTAGTCATTGGAATTGAGAAGAATGAGAGGTGATCTTATCGAAATGTGTAGGATTATGAGGGGGCTTGACAAGGTGGATGCTGAGAGGATGTTTCCACTGATGGGGGAGACTAGAACTAGAGGGCGTGATCTTAGAATAAGGAGCTGCCCATATAAAACAGAGATGCGGAGAAATTTATTCTCTGAGGGTTGTAAATCTGTGGAATTCGCTGCCTCAGAGAACTGTGGAAGCTGGAACATTGAATACATTTAAGACAGAAATAGACCGTTTCTTAAACGATAAAGGGTTATGGAGAGCGAGCAGGGAAGTGGAGCTGAGTCCATGATCAGATCAGCCATGATCTTATTAAATGGCGGAGCAGGCCCGAGGGGCCTTATGGCCTACTCCTGCTCCTATTTCTTATGTTCTTATAAAAGTCTGTAATCACCAATTGTATACAATGATAACCTGAATTATATATGACATGTAACCCTTTTGCTTATAATTAAAAGTCTGTGAGTAAGCTGTAACCAGGCAGGCTGGGGTGAGAAAGAGGATTGCTTTAGGCGAAAGTTGGATATTAGCCAACATGGAGTGCAGCCAGCCTGGGAAGCAAAGCCGGGTATAGCTGCTGCTGTGTTGGAATGTTACAATGTCTGCAGTGAATTAAAACCATAGACCCTTCGCAGAAACAGCAAGCATACCATATCTCTACACTATAGAGACATGTTCCTTTTGTGTTGCCATAACTACCCCAGATATGAGTCTTGATGGTCAAAGTTGATGCAAGGGTGACATAAGACTAGAACCTGCGTAAGCCAAAGTGCTGCGGACCTGGCATCTTTATGATTGGATATTGGGTTTTGGGTGTAACCCGGTGATTGGCTCATTAAAACTCCAGGAATTTCTACCTGTGCCACTAAACGGTTTTGATTCCTTCTAGGTAATGGAGCCTCTACGTCTACAATACGCTCTTCATGCCTTGTGGGCTGTGCCATCATGCAAGACCATTCTGACTCCCTCGCCCAGGCGGCAGCCATATCTTGCCTGCAGCAGCTACATATGTTTGCACCACGCCACGTCAATCTGTCCAGTCTAGTCCCCAGCCTCTGCGTAAGTGGAATCGAGAAAAACCAGCGCGGTTCGGTGCAGATGCAGTGTCGCTCGCTTGCCTCTGAGTCAGAAGGTGGTTCGCTTCAAGTTCCACTCCAGAGACTTGAGCACATAATACAGGCTTACATTCCTGGTGCATTACTGAGGGGAGTGCTGCACTGTCGGAGGGCCCCCATCTCCACTCGGGTGGATGTGAAAGATCCCATGGCACTATTCAAAGGGGAGTGCCCCTCACTGTCCTGCCAATAGTTATCCTTCTTCACTAAAACTGATGAACTGGTGATTATCATATTGCTGTTTGTGGGAGTTTGCTGTGTGCATTTTTGGCGGCTGCGTTTCCAACAGTCACTACAACTCAAAAATACTTTATTGGCTGTGCAGCGCTTTGCGACTTTCCGAGGTGGTAAAAGGTGCTATAGAAATGCAAGTCTTTCATTTTATCTTGAAGTTGCAGTCCAGAGTAGAATATAGATCTCCCATAAAACATCCTGGACTGTTGACCTCAGGTTGCCTTTGGGCTCAGTAGTTCAAACAATAAGGTACAATGCAACTGAGCAACACACAATAGCCGGTGTTCCCCGAGTAGCTTATCACACTATGTTCAATAATCCCAGCAAATGGGCTTAATTTTCCCCAAAGCATTTTTTTTGGCGTACTTGAAGAGTTACGCCCGATTTTTGGGGGGGCCTAAGTACACCAAAAAAAAATATTCTAAGTTTCCCCGTTGGATTTGTTCATTTTGGCGTGGCCTAACCCGACCTTTAGTTTTGGGGGTGGATCCTTGATTTGCGCCAAAAAGATCGAGCTGCCATGGTAACCAGGGACACAATGTGAGCTGAGGCTGCAAAGTGAAGCATACGGCCAGCTCCCAACACCTGAAAAGAATTGAAAAACACAGCAGCAACTTACCTTCAACCCTGCCTGAAGGCTGTCCGGTCCGGTCCCATTCTTGGTCCCCCTTCTCCCAGTCCGGTCCCATTCTCGGTCCCTCTTCTCCCGGTCCGGTCCCATTCTCGGTTCCCCTTCTCCCGGTCCGGTCCCATTCTCGGTCCCCCTTCTCCCGGTCCGGTCCCATTCTCAGTCCCCATTCTCCCGGTCCGGTCCCATTCTCAGTCCACGGTCCCATTCTCAGTCCCCATTCTCCCGGTCCGGTCCCATTCTCGGTCCCCATTCTCCTGGTCCGGTCCCATTCTCGGTCCCCATTCTCCCGGTCCAGTCCCATTCTTGGTCCCCGGACACAACTCTCTCTCTCTCTCTCAATTCTTTCTCTCCTCTCCTCTCCTCTCCTCTTCTCTCCTCCTCTCTCCTCTCCTCTCCTCTCCTCTTTTTTCTTTTTTCTTTTCTTTTTTCTTTTCTCTTTTCTTTTCTCTTCTCTTTTCTCTTTTCTCTTCTCTTTTCTCTTTTCTCTTTTTTCTCTTTTCTCTTTTCTCTTTTCTCTTTTCTCTTTTCTCTTTTCTCTTTTCTCTTTTCTCTTCTCTCTTCTCTTTTCTCTTTTCTCTTCTCTTCTCTCTTCTCTTTTCTCTTCTCTCTTCTCTCTTCTCTTTTCTTTTCTCTTTTCTCTTCTCTTCTCTTTTCTCTTTTCTCTTTTCTCTTCTCTTTTCTCTTCTTTCTTTTCTCTTCTCTTCTCTTTTCTCTTCTCTTTTCTCTTCTTTTTTCTCTTCTTTTCTCTTCTCTCTTCTCTTTTCTCTTCTCTTTTCTCTTTTCTCTTTTCTCTTCTCTTTTCTCTTCTCTTTTCTCTTTTCTCTTTTCTCTTTTCTCTTCTCTTTTCTCTTTTCTCTTCTCTCTTCTCTTCTCTTTTCTCTTCTCTTTTCTCTTCTCTCTTTTCTCTTCTCTCTTTTCTCTTCTCTCTTTTCTCTTCTCTTTTCTCTTCTCTTTTCTCTTTTCTCTTCTCTTCTCTCTTCTCTTCTCTCTTCTCTTCTCTCTTCTCTCTTCTCTTCTCTCTTCTCTTCTCTTTTCTCTTTTTTCTTTTCTCTTCTCTCTTCTCTTCTCTCTTCTCTTTTCTCTTCTCTTTTCTCTTCTCTTTTCTCTTTTCTCTCTTCTCTTCTCTTTTCTCTTCTCTTTTCTCTTCTCTCTTCTCTTTTCTCTTTTCTCTTTTCTCTTTTCTCCTCTCCTCTTCTCTTTTCTCTTCTCTTCTCTTCTCTTCTCTCTCGGACCGGGAATGGGCTCTGTACGTGTGTGAGAGAGAACCGCGGACCAAGAATGGGACCGGACTGACCCGACAGGGCCTTTGGGCGGGGTTGGATCTTTTAGTGTGTCTGGGCATCTGCTGCACCGATTTCCTTACCTCTCCGGAAGGTTTTTCTGGAGAGGCCACATACGCTGGCCTAAGCACAACTGGAGTAACTCTCAGCTGGCCAAACTTCCCTAAATGGCCAGAATTGGCACGGGTGGCTGGTTACGCCCCCTTTGTCTGAAAAAAAACTGACCTAAAAAAATTGTAACTAACTGAGTTACACTGGTGCAAATTGACCGGGGAAACTGGTTTTTCAACTTTGGCCAAAAAGAGCAGCCTGCTCAAAAAAAACCGGCACAAATCACCGGGGAAAATTGAGCCCATTATCACTACTTTCTGAGTGGTTTTCTTTTCGTTTGATAATGGTGCAGGTTTAGTGGTGTGGTTTCTAATCTTTGGTCCTGTGACACAGGAGACCTAACCACATTGGGACTACGGTTGTTGCCGGTGACAGTAATGCAGGAAATCATTGATGGTGTAAGAGATGGACTCACTATTGACAGTGGTGACCCGTGTTACTTGGCGAATTCTCCCTAACGAGCAAGACTACCTGCTTCTGTGTTCCCTTAGCATGAAGTACAGTGATGGATGCGATAGTGACCTCATTGTGTCTGTCCTTGTACAGCAGCTACCACAGGGCATGGTTGAGGCGAATCGATTCGATGCGTTTAAGGGGAAGTTAGGTAAACACATTATGAAAGGGTTTAATACGGTAGATGTAGAGAAAATGTTTCCACTTGTGGGGGAGACCAAGAGGACATTAAATACAAGATAGTCACGAATAAATCCAATCGTGAATTCAGTAGAAACTTCTTTAGCCAGAAAGTGGTGAGAATGTGGAACTTGCTACCACAGGGAGTGGTTGAGGCAAATAGCACAGATGCATTTAAGGGGAAACATAGAAACGTAGAAAGTAGGTGCAGGAATAGGCCATTCGGCCCTTCGAGCCTGCACCACCATTCAATATGATCATGGCTGATCATGCACTTTAGTACCCCATTCCTGCTTTCTCTCCATACCCCTTGATCCCTTTAGCCATAAGAGCCATATCTAACTCCCTTTGAATATATCTAACAAACTGGCCTCAACAACTTTCTGTGGTAGAGAATTCCACAGGTTCACCACTCTCTGGGTGAAGAAGTTTCTCCTCATCTCGGTCCTAAATTGCTTACCCCTTATCCTTAGACTGTGGCCCCTGGTTCTGGACTTCCCCGACATCGGGAACATTCTTCCTACGTCTAGATAGAAGCTCGAGGGAGAAAGTAATAGAAGGATATACTGAGATGAAGTAGGATGGCTGAATTGCCTCTTTCGATGCTGTAAGATTGTAGCAGTGAAGGATGAGTAATTTAGACTGTAAGGTGACATGATCAGACTCCAAATCGACATTCAGGCAGAGTGCGGCCTGCGTGCCCACAGACCCTTTACCCGCTGGGTTTGTGGTGAAGTCACAGTTTTGCCGACGGCCCCCTGATACTTTACCTGACCTCACATTGGCCCTGACCTTTCCGCAGGTCCACCTATGCAGCTCTCACCTGCTGCTTCGTAGAGCAGCGGTTGCCTGCCTCCGTCAGCTGGCTCAGAGGGAAGCAGCCGAGGTGTGTGCCTACGCCATGACTCTCGCGCGGAGTGCCGGAGACAAGGAAAGCAGTAGCATCGGTGAGTACAGAGCAGAGTGGGGCGGGGGAAGAGAGAAACTTTTCAGTGCGAGTATTTAAGGCTAGCAATCACTGGTGACAATAGCAGGCATGTGCTTCTCACGCTTGTGTTGCGCTCGTCTGACCCCTATTTTTTTAAAAATGGAAAGGCGACACCACACATACCGGCCGGAATGGATATGATTGGTGTGGTCCACAGGCATGGTTGATGGGGGGATTACCCAGTGTGTCTATTGACACCACCGTGTCAACCAATGAGTTGGAGATGTGGCAGGACTCACAGCAAGCAGTCTATTTACTCATGATTTACTTATGCTTGAACTGTCTAAAACACTGGTTAGGCCACAGCTGGAGTACTGCGTGCAGTTCTGGTCACCGGATTACAGGAAGGATGTAATTGCATTGGAGAGGGTACAGAGAAGATTTACGAGGATGTTGCCGGGAGTGGAGAATCTAAGCTATGAGGACAGATTGGATAGGCTGGGTTTGCTTTCATTGGAACAGAGGAGGCTGAGGGGAGACCTCATTGAGGTGTATAAAATTATGATGGGCCTGGATATAGTGGATAGAAAGGGCCTATTTCCCTTGGCAGAGGGGTCAACAACCAGGGGGCATAAATTTGAAATAATTGGTCAAAGGTTTAGAGGGGATTTGAGGGGAGATTTCTTCACCCAGAGGGTGGTGGGGGTCTGGAACTCACTGCCTGAAACCCTCACCACATTTAAGGTGTACCTGGATGTGCACCAGAAGTGCCGTAACCTACAGGACTACGGACCAAGAGCTGGAAAGTGGGATTAGACTGGATAGCCTCTTGTTGGCCGACGCGGACACGATGGGCCGAACTGGCCTCCTTCCGTGCTGTAAACTTCTATGATTCTATATGAAACATAGTCGATTTAAACAGAGCGCTACAGCAAATGGCTTACAGAGCCTATTTAAAAAGAGTCTCAACGAACTACAGCAAACCGAACTCATGACCAAAACTACAGCAACTTCTCCCGATAAAAGCAGGGTGATTTCTCCAGCAACATGCAGTGAGTGGAGGATAATATAAATTGTGTGTAAAATCACTCCGTTGCTTGCAGCAATATGGCTGTAACTCTTCCACTCTCTGCATTTTGCTGGAGAAATAATCCTGTTATACTCGGGTGACTCTGTTTGCTGTAGTTCGTGCCATGATTTCGGTAAATTAAAATCGCAAGTCCAATCCCTCCCAGGCTCCAACTTCCTGCCTGACAAAGTGATGTCAATATTCACTGGAAAATAAAAATTGGGTTAACTCTCAAAATGGCGGAGAGAGAAATGTCATACCGATTATTCATCCACCTATACCAGCCACAGTCATTTCAAGCTGCTGATCCTTCTGCATTTGTTCAGAGAAGGGTGTGTTTTACATCATGTGGTCTCGCGACATTCTCTTTCGGTGTGTCTGTTGCCACCAGTTGAGACCCTGCCGCCCACAGATCGTACTTCGAAAATCCCCCCCATCGCACAGTTGTCACGGAAACAGCTGATGAGCTCTGACTGTGCATGCGTCAGTCGTGTTTCCACAGAGAGAGATGAGCAGTATCGTCACCACCCGTTCACACTGCTGTGGAGCACCAGCTCAGGCTGCTGCCCCTCACTTTTAATTGCAAAGAATTGACGTCACTAGTCTTTTTTTTTTCCCCTGATTTCCCCCTGGCCCCCCAGTGATCCAGCTACCATTGCACCCAATCTGCAGCTCCCTGTTTTATAAGATCATCATCATAGGCGGTCCCTCGAAGCGAGGATGACTTACTTCCAGCTGTTTCCCTCACTCTGTCTCCAGCTGTTTCCCTCACTCTCTCTCTCTCCCCCAAATGTTTCCCTCACTCTGTCTCTCCTCCAACTATTTCCCTCACTCTGTCCCCAGATGTTTCCCTCACTCTCTCTCCCTGTGCCTTCTGTATGCTTATCTCTCACTCTGACTGTGTCTATTTCCTCAGCTGGCCCAGAGTGTTGAGTAGAGGGGTGTGAGTGGGCCTGGGGCTCTGTGCTAGCAGGGTTGCTGTATCTTGGTTGTTCAGCAATATTGTGTAACGGTTGGGGGGGCGGGAGAGAAGGCAATGGGGGGGGGGTGGGATGGTTGCCCTTGACTTTTTTGAGAGTTGTTGAATATTTCTGTGCATATATCATCATCATAGACGGTCCCTCGTATCGAGGAGGACTTGCTTCCACGCCAAAGAGGGATGGGTTCACAGGTGTTTCAATGAAGGACCTAATATTCCGGATCCCGAACTACATCCTGAAGGGTGGAAGATGCCTGTGCGTGGATTTTTTTAACGTGGGGTGGCCGTTGCACACCAGCCACCACACGGGCTTGACAGAGCTCGGCCTTGGTCCAGTGGCTAGGGTTAACCAGGACGACTGGAGACCAACTCTGCTGCACGGACCTAGTGCGCACACACATCGCAGTGTGGGCTGGGCCCGTGCTGACCCTGGCCCCGAACTCACGCCTCTCCTGGACCCCGATCACGTCCCTCTACAGTCTCTCGCCGCTCCTTCGCCCCGACCTCGCTGCTCCCGCTGTATCTGCCCACGCTCCAATCACCGACCTGGACCTTGGTGATGTCACTCTGATGCCATCACCCTCCTGCACCAGCTCGCGCTGCACCCTGAAGTGGCCTCCTCGCTGCTCCCGAGGCCGCTCGCCGTTCCTTTTATGGCCCCGATCTGCCGCTGGAGTTCTCATGCAGGTCAGGGCCTCCACTTTATAAGAGCATAAGAAATAGGAGCAGGAGTAGGCCATTCGGCTCCTCGAGCCTGCTCCGCCATTTAATAAGATCATGGCTCATCTTCTACCTCGATCTAAACAAAGCAAACTACTTGGTATGAGGGGTGAGTTGGCTACGGTAGATTGGGTAACTACATTAAAAGGTATGATGGTAGACAAGCAATGACTAGCATTTAAAGAATTAATACATAATTTACAACAAATATACATTCCTTTAAGGCACAAAAACCCCACAGGAAAAGTGGTCCAACCGTGGCTAACGAGAAGTTAAAGATAGTATTAGATCAAAAGAAGAGGTTTATCATGTTGCCGAAAAAAGCAAAAAGCCTGAGGATTGGGAGGATTTTAGAATCCAGCAAAGGAGGACCAAGAAATTGATAAAGGGAAAATAGAATATGAGAGTAAACGAGCAAGAGACATAAAAACAGACTGTAAAAGCTTCTATATAGGTATGTAAAAAGGAAAAGATTAGTAAAAGTAAATGTGGGTCCCTTACAGGCTGAGACAGGAGAAATTATAATGGGGAATAAGGAATAGCAGAGACATTTAAACAAATACTTTGTGTCTGTCTTCACGGAAGAAGACGCAAAAAAATTGCCGGAAGTAGTGGAGTACTAAGGGTTTAGCGAGAATGAGGAACTAAAAGAAATTAATATTAGTAAAAAAAAAATGACACTGGAGAAATTAATGGAACTGAAAGTCGATAAATCCCCTGGACCTGATGGCCCACATCCTAGGGTTTTGAAAGAGGTGGCTGTAGAGATAGTGGATGAATTGGTTGTCATCTTCCAAAATTCCCTAGATTCTAGAACGGTTCCCGCGGATTGGAAGGTAGCAAATGTAACCCTGCTATTTAAGAAAGGAGGGAGAGAGAAAACGGGGAACTGCAGACTAGTTAGCCTGACATCAGTAGTAGGGAAAATGCTAGAATCCATTATTAAGGACGTGGTAACACTGCACTTAGAAAATAAGAAGACTGGGCAGAGTCAACATAGATTTATGAAAGGGAAATCATGTTTGACAAATTTGTTGCAGTTATTCTCAAAATATAACAATAATTTGGATGAGGGGACCAAATGTAATTTATCCAAGTTTGCTGCTGATACAAAGCTAGGTGGGAATGTAAGTTGTGAGGAGGCTACAAAGAGGCTTCAAGAGGATGTAGATAGACAAGCTAAGTGAGTGGGCAAGAACATGGCAAATGGAATATAATGTGGAGAAATGTGAAGTTATCCACATTGGTAGAAAAATAGAAAAGCAGAGTATTTTTTAAATGGTGAGAGATTGGGAAATGTTGGTGTTCAGAGGGACCTGGGTTGAGGTAGAAGATCAGCCATGATCGCATTGAATGGCAAAGCAGCCGAATGGCCTACTCCTGCTCCTATTTCTTATGTTATGTTCTTATGTTCTCAATACCACTTCCCTGCACTATCCCTGTATCCTTCATTGCCTTAATATCCAAAAATATATGATCTCTGTCTTGAATATATTCAGAGACTGAGCCTCCACAGCCCTCTGGGGTAGAGAATTCCAAAGATTCATCACCCTCTGAGTGAAGAAATTTCTCCTCATTTCAGTCCTAAGTGGCCGACCCCTTATTCTGAGACTGTGACCCCTGGTTCTAGACTCCCCAACCAGGGGGAAACATTCTCCCTGCATCTACCCTGACGAGCCTTATAAGAATTTTGTATGTTTCAATGAGATCACCTCTCATTCTTCTAAACTCTAGAGAATATAGGCCTAGTCTACTCAATCTCTCCTCATAGGACAATCCCCCCATCCCAAGAATCAGTCTGGTCGTTGCATTCCCTCTAAGGCAAGTATATCCTTCCTTAGGTAAGGAGACCAAAACTGTACACAATACTCCAGGTGCGGTCTCACCAGGGCCCTACATAATTGCAGTAAGACGTCTTTGCTCTTATGCTCAAATCCTCTTGTAATAAAGGCCAACATAACATTTACTTTCTTAATTGCTTGCTGTACCTGCCTGTTAACTTTCTGTGATTTATGTACAAGGTCACCCAGGTCCCTCTGAACACCAACATTTCCCAATCTCTCACCATTTAAAAAATATTCTGCTTTTCTAAAGTGGATACCTTCACATTTCTCCACATTATTTTCCATTTGCCATGTTCTTGCCGACTCACTTAGGCTGTCCATATCCTTTATACCTTACTCTCGCCTTGCTACCCGAACGGGGTTCTGCACCAACTCCAAAAAATGCCAAGTGCCTTGGGAAAGCTTCATTGGAGATGGTTAGTAAGTGAGTGAGAGTGTGACGCAGCGTGGAGTTAAAAACCACAGAGCATTTGCCTTTTCACATGGAATCTTACAGCACAGGAGGCCATTCGGCCCATCGTGTCTGTGCCGGCTCTTTGAAAGGGCTATCCTATTCATCCTACTCCCCTTGACCTTTCCCCGTAGCCCTGCAAATTTTTTCTTCAAGTGTTTACCCAATTCCCTTTTGAAAGTTACTATTGAATCTGCTTCCACCGCCCTTTCAGGCAGTGCATTTCAGATCATAATAACTCGCTGTATAAAACAAATTTTCTTCATCTTTTCTTTCCCACCGCCCCCCCCGGGTTCTTTTGCCAATTATCAAATCTGTGTCCGCGACTTATTGATTCTCCTGCCATTGAAAACAGAATCTCCCAATCTACTCCTATTAAAAAGCCCTTTATAATGTTGAACACCTCTACGATATGTGTGCGCACTAGGTCCGTGCAGCAGAGCTGGTCTCCAGTCATCCTGGTTCAACCCTTGCCACTGGACCAAGACCTAGCTCTGTCAAGCCCGTGTGGTGGCTGGTGTGCAACGGTCACCACACGTTAAAAAAAATCCACGCACAGGCATCTTCCACCCCCTCAACTGGAGTTCAGGACCTGGAACATTGGATCCTTCATTGAAACATCTGTGAACTCTTGTGGAAGCAAGTCATCCTCGTTCGAGGGACCGCCTATGATGATGATTGATTAAAATTCTATACAGGCCTCTATCATAACATGTGTAATTCATTGCATGCAAAGTTCGTCGAGATGTTTCTGGAGAGGGTCGATAAGGCACTCTTGCACGGATGTCTGTCTCTGTCTTAAAGCCATGGAACCCAAGAAGTATTCTGAGAAACCGGTGCGACAGGAATTTCAACATTTGCAGTGGTGAGATGATTAAAATCTGCATTTTCCACCTCAGATGTAAATATCACAGAGACTGGGCTGGAAGGAGTGTTGTTTGGAATGCTGGACCGCGAGACTGACCGCAAGCTGTGTGCTGACATTCACGACACTTTGGGCCACATGCTTTCATCCTTGGCAGTTCAAAAGCTTTCCCATTGGCTGAAGCTATGTAAAGACGTCCTGGCTGCATCAACTGGTAAGAAATCAAATCTGTATGTAGCGAGTACAGCTCCCGGCAAACAATTTATGTTTTTGTGCCTGCTGTTTGTTTCTATTCTCTCCCCTCCACCCCAACCCCACCCGAGAGAGCCTCGCTTTCACAGGGTGCAGGTCAGAGAATTAGGACCATAGGAACAGGAGGAGGCCATTCAGCCCCTCGAGCATGCTTCCCCATCCCCCATTCAGTTAGATCGTGGCTGATCTGTATCTTAACTTCATCTACCAGCCTTGGTTCTGTAACCCTTAATACCCTTACCGGTGCGACAGGAATTTCATCCATAAGAAATTAGGTTGAATTTGGGTCATAGACCATTTGTCGAAAATGTTTTCATGAAGGGCCGAAACCCAACATTGGCTCTGCTGTTCTCAGGTGATGACGGGCCTTGGTTTTAATGCCTCATCTGAAAGACAGCACTTCCGACAATGCAGCCCTCCCTCAGTACTGCGATGGACTAGATTTATGCGCTCAAGCCTCTGGAGTCTTGAACTTGAACTCACGACCTTCTGACTCCGAGGCCAGAGTAAAAGGTGATGTTCTAATCGGGATCTTTTCATGACTTTGCAGATGCAAGTGCAACGGGCCAGTTGGAAGCGATGAGGGATGAAGATAGAGAGAAAAAGGACGAAATGGACGATGAGATTATGTTCACTGGCACGGGTGACGATGAGAAATCCAAGCCCTGTGTTGCCCCTCGGTGGGCCACCCGTGTGTTTGCCGCCGAGTGCCTGTGCCGTATCATCCTGCTGTGCGAGAACACGGACAAGGCACACTTCGATCTCGCCAAGGCTCGGGCAGCGAGGCTGCAGAGTCCCAAAAGTAGGTCCAGTGCTCGGCTCGTTGGCTCGGTTGGCTGCTGTCCTTTCCCCACAGGTCGAAGTCGCATTCCCTTGGTGTGGCTTCGAAGATTGGTGACTGTGTCGCCAGTAATTCCACAAAGCAATCGCATCGAGTTGAAAGTGCCTGTGTTTCAGCGACATGTCAGCCATCATGCACCGACGTTTATAACATAAGAATTATGAGTCTCTTTGTACATTTTGCTTAAATTGCAGTGTTTCGTTTTTGTTGCATCTCGACTCGATTATTCCAATGTTCTCCTGCCGGCCTCCCACCTTCCACCCTCTGTAAGGTGAGCTCATCCAAAACTCTGCTACCTGTGTCCTAACCCGCACCAAATCCCGTTCACCCATCACCTCCTGTGCTCGCTGGCTCCCGGTCCGGCAAAGCTATTTCAAAATTCTCTTCCCTGTGTTGAAATCCCTCCATGGCTTAGTCCCTCCCTTTCTCTCTAACCTCCTCCAGCCCTACAACCCTCTCTCTATCTCTGTAACCTCTTACAGCGTTACACACCTCCCTATCTCTGCAGCCTCCTCCAGCCCTACGACCCTCCCTATCTCTGTAACCTCCTCCAGTCCTGCAACTCTCCCTATCTCTGTAACCTCCTCCAGCCCTGCAACTCTCCCTATCTCTGTAACCTCCTCCAGCCCTACACTCTTCCCTATTTCTGTAACCTCCTCCAGCCCTACAACCCTCCCTATTTCTGTAACCTCCTCCAGCCCTACAACCCTCCCTATCTCTGTAACCTCCTCCAGCCCTACAACCCTCCCTATCTCTGTAACCTCCTCCAGCCCTACAACCCTCCATATCTCTGTAACCTCCTCCAGCCCTACAACCCTCCCTATCTCGGTAACCTCCTCCAGCCCTACAACCCTCCCTATCTCTGTAACCTCCTCCAGCCCTACAACCCTCCCTATCTCTGTAACCTCCTCCAGCCATACAACCCTCCCTATCTCTGTAACCTCCTCCAGCCCTACAACCCTCCATATCTCTGTAACCTCCTCCAGCCCTACAACCCTCCCTATCTCGGTAACCTCCTCCAGCCCTACAACCCTCCCTATCTCTGTAACCTCCTCCAGCCCTACAACTCTCCCTATCTCTGTAACCTCCTCCAGCCCTACAACCCTCCATATCTCTGTAACCTCCTCCAGCCCTACAACCCTCCCTATCTCTGTAACCTCCTCCAGCCTTACAACCCTCCCTATCTCTGTAACCTCCTCCAGCCCTACAACTCTCCCTATCTCTGTAACCTCCTCCAGCCCTACAACCCTCCATATCTCTGTAACCTCCTCCAGCCCTACAACCCTCCCTATCTCTGTAACCTCCTCCAGCCCTACAACTCTCCCTATCTCTGTAACCTCCTCCAGCCCTACAACCCTCCATATTTCTGTAACCTCCTCCAGCCTTACAACCCTCCCTATCTCTGTAACCTCCTCCAGCCCTACAACTCTCCCTATCTCTGTAATCTCCTCCAGCCCTACGATCCTCCAAGATCTCTGCGCTCCTCCAAGATCTCTGCGCTCCTCCAGTTCTGACCTCTTGCGCATCCCTGAATTCATCGCTCCACCATTGGTGTCCGTGCCTTCAGCTGCAGCTCTGGAATTCCCTCCCTAAGCCTCTCTACCTCTCTCCTCCTTGAAGACGCTCCTTACTACCTCTTTTACCAAGCTTTTGGTCACCTGTCCTAATATCCCTTTATGTGGCTCGGTGTCAAATTTTGTTTGTTAACTCTCCTGTGAAGCACCTTGAGACGTTTTACTTCGTTAAAGATGCTTTATGAGTGCAAGTTGTTGTATAAAATATGCAGAGCAAAAATTAAAACAGGTTATTTTCATCATCAAAGCAAATGCTTTTGTAACAGCCCAGGTAATTGGTGGTGGGGTGGGTGGTGGAGGAATTCTGACATTGTGTGTATTTCCCCAGATGGCCAGTGTTTTAGTCTCCTCTCTTTGACCGTTATGCAGGTGACCTGTTGGTGTTGCATCTTTCTGACCTTATTCGCATGGCGTTCATGGCTGCCACTGACCACAGCAACCAGCTGAGAATGGCCGGACTTCAGGCACTCGAGGATATCATCAAGGAGTTTGCATCTGTCCCAGAGCCTGAGTTTCCAGGCCATGTGATCTTGGAACAGTATCAGGCAAATGTAAGATTAGCGCCGCCAGAAAGCGCAGGCTTGTAATGTATTTGTGCTTAATTTGTCGCACAATTATAGTATGAATGAATCAGCATTTAAATGAGGAGGTGTCTATGTGCACTTTCAGCCAACTTTTGCCATTATAAATTCCGGTGTCCACCTTAATGGGAACTGCCCATGTAAATATGTCATGCTGCAATTATACCCTCCCACCAGTGGAGTTGCTGCAGCGTCTTGGCAGGTAGGTATATTTACAACATTACAAGTTAGCATTTTCCAACACAAATGTGGTCATGGGAATTAATGAAAATATAGAAATAAGGACAGATTTTATAAATTTTAAATGGGGACTGAAATATGTGGGTGCACTCTTGTTCAATGTTATTTGCCCTCTAACCTTGCTTCACCAAATGATGTATTTGGTTTTGACTGCTTTTTATCTCATAATATTTCTGTGAAGCACCTTGGGACGTATATTAAAGGTGCTGTATAAATACAAGTTGCTGCCAGTGTGCAATTCATGGGAGATCAGTTAGTCGTCTTACTGTGGCACTGAATGCAGGCGCACTTAGCTTAGACTTAGTTGCAATTTATCAATCACGTGCACTTACTATTAACATGTTTTTCATCAACAGACATTGTCAAAATTTGTAGAAAGGTGTGCAAGGTGCATCGGAGCTTGTAATTTTGGGCACAGTGAGACAACAGGAGATGCACACCGATCTGTTAGCTTCATAAAGTGATCGCAGCTCTCGATTAGGGGTGTCTTTCTAACTTCGAGCCCCTGACTGAGGGAACCTCACCCGCTGAGACTGGGTATCGGGCATGACGGCTCACTGTGTACGATTTACTGTTTGCAATTGGGCAACTGTGTGCAGTGCTGTGCTGGACATTGAGAGCCAAGGTCTGGCAGACTCCAGGGCAAAGTGGGGAGGGAGCGAGCCCCCTCCCCCCAGGAGACGACTCCTGCTCCATCCCGCAGTTGTGTTGAGCCCCAACTACATTTTTACACTAGTGGGGTGTGAAGCAAAATAATTGTAACTGCGCACTGAGATGCTCAAGATATCTTCAGATTAAGTGTATAAGAACATAAGAAATAGGAGCAGGAATAGGCCATATGGCCCCTCGAGCCTGCTCCGCCATTCAATAAGATCATGGCTGATCTGATCACGGACTCAGCTCCACTTCCCTGCCCGCTCCCCATAACCCTTTATCCCCTTATCGTTTAAGAAATTGTCTATTTCTGTCTTAAATTTATTCAATGTTCCAGCTTCCATAGCTCTCTGAGGCAGCGAATTCCACAAATTCACAACCCTCTGAGAGAAGAAATTTCTCCTAATCTCAGTTCTAAATGCATGGCCCCTTATTCTAAGATCATGCCCTCTAGATCTAGTCTCCCCCATCAGTGGAAACATCCTCTCTGCATCCACCTTGTCAAGCCCCCTCATAATCTTATACATTTCTATAAGATCACCTCTCATTCTTCTGAATTCCAATGAGTAGAGGCCCAACCTACTCAACCTTTCCTCATAAGTCAACCCACTCATCCCCGGGATCAACCTAGTGAACCTTCTCTGAACTGCTTCCACAGCAAGTATATCCTTTTATAAATATGGAAACCAAAACTGCATGCAATATTCCAGGTGTGGTCTCACCAATACCCTGTATAGCTGTAGCAAGACTTCCCTGCTTTTATACTCCATCCTCTTTGCACTAAAGGCCAAGATTCCATTGGCCTTCCTGATCACTTGCTGCACCTGCATACTATCCTTTTGTGTTGCATGCACAAGGACCCCCAGGTCCCACTGTACTGCATCACTTTGCAATCTTTCTCCATTTAAATAATAACTTGCTCTTTGATTTTTTTCTGCCAAAGTGCATGATCTCACACTTTCCGACATTATACTCCATCTGCCCAATTCTTGCCCACTCACTTAGCCTGTCTATGTCCTTCTGCAGTCTCTTTATGTCCTCCTCACACATTACCCTTCCTCCCATCTTTGTATCGTCAGCAAACTTGGTGACGTTACACTCAGTCCCCTTTTCCAAGTCGCTAATATAGATTGTAAATAGTTGGGGTCCCAGCAATTCCGCAATTCATGAATTGCAAAAGAATTGAACCAAAGCACATAAAACTTTGATGTTTTGCTTGTATTGTGGCTAGAGCTATAGAATGTCATGCAATAGTGAGTCTATATAAAACCTTAGTAAGACCACAGATGGAGCACTGTATGCAGTTTTAGGCTCTACACTACAGCGCAGATTCACTCGGAAGCTGCCTGTTGTGAAGAAATAAAAATACAAAGACAGGTTTGATAAATTGGGCTGTTACATTAAAACGGGAGATTATGAGGTGATTTGTTAATCGTGAAGTGATGAGAGAGTAAATAGAAACAGACTCTCTCTGGTGATTGAGGGGTCTAAAACAGGAGAATGTAATAAAAGATTAAATGTAAGGGGTGTGGACACAGAGCAGGAGAAATGTATTTTGCACAGAGGGTTGAGGGGCAGTGGGATGCATTACTGGAGTGACTGATTGGAGCAGAGCCTATGTCAACATTTAAGAATGTTAGATAAGTGGTTGTTAGAAAGAGGGATAAAGGGATACAGGAACAGAGCAGGGACATGGGATACTGGTTATGTGGGGATAAACACCAATATGGGCCGAATGGCCTTTTTCTGTTTTGTAATCTGTGTAATTCTGTGTTTAATTATGCACCTAAAGACTCACTTAGTGGGACTCCACTTCAATTGATACGAGTGTGGGTTGGAGATCAGGCTGTAATGTTATCGCTCCGATATTCTGAGGGTCTGTTCCAGCCATAGACCCTCAAAATGACAGCTCTATTCTTTCTTTCTCTCATGAATTACAGAGGCGTTTTGGGGGTTTTGCACCCGTGTTTCAGACTTGGGATTGGTGCCAGGAAGGGACACCAAGACCGAGCTAAGAGGAGTAGTGTTGAGGCGTTTGCACAGTGCGGAATTTCATCAATACTGGATTATGGCTTTGAATCTTAGTCATACATTCCAACTCCCAGTTCAGTGCACACAGAGTTTCAAATACCTGAGCCAAGAGGTCGATTATTACCCAAAGAGTGATGGGTAAACAATAGCAGAGGTATCTAGGTCACTCCGCCATTGAGCAAACCTGTTCTTCCAAGTTCTGAGATGTTGCTTCAGGAATTCAAAACAGTGCACTGGACTCTTGACGTCACCATGCACCTTTCCTCTAAACTGATGCCCGGCACACACAAGCCGCTGTAGCTCCACCTCCCTACTCTGTATCAATTCAAAAATTTGGGCACAGAGTACAAGCAGGAACGCTTCATGCTGTTGTGTTTGTGGAACCGTATCCCGGACACAGCAGCGCAGATATTCAAATGCTGTTAAACATCTGTTTCGGACCAGGATTCCTGAGGCCTATATTAGATTATGAGAATATGTGGTATGACAAACTGTGCTACAGTACGATTAGTGCAATACATTTATTGCAAAGCAATTAGTGCAATACATTTCGTACAATGGAGTTAGTACTACAGTGTAATTCATATATTGCATTTAGTACTACGCAAATAGTACAATACATTACATTTATTACTGATGTACATTTAGTACCATACAATGATTACTGTAGATTCCATTGAGTGGTAGTGTATTAAATGCACTATATTGAATACATTACCATTAGTGCTCCGCTACACTAAATATGTTGCAATTAGTGCGACAGTATATTTAGTGCAATTGTATAATTTCTCTGATTTCTTCACATTCCCAAAATGTACCAAGATAAAATTGCTCAGACATGGCTCTTCCTCACAGTTGCCACTGGATACCCACAGGCATGCTGTTACACCGCCTGTTCTTTTCTTATGTAAAAAAACAATGCACATACCCAAGGACAGGTGCCCAGTGGGGGCCTTGTCCAAAGGGAACGAGGGTTGGAGAATTGACCCTCTCTAAGAACATACTCTCTTTTTATTCCAGATTCCAGCATCCGCAATAGTTTGCTTTTGATAAATACATCATCCTGTATTCAGACTCAATGTACAAATATGATTAAAATGCTGTTTAAAATCTGTTTCGGAACCAGGGTACCCGAGGTCTATATTAGATTGAGAATATGTGGCATGACGATTTGTACTACAGTGCAATACATTTATTACAAAACAATTAGTGCCATGCATTTAATACTACAGTGCAATTCGTGTCGTACATTTAGTACTACTATAAAGAGCCCAGGTTTGGTTCAGAACTAGGGCTTCTACAGTATGATGGGGAAAGCACATCTGAACATCCAGGCAAGTTTGTTAGAGCAACTAAAGAATAAACTCATCGGTTTGCCATGTTCTAGGGGGGAGTCCAGCTCGGAGATGGGCCTGCAACACAACAGTGCTGAATTGTGCAACTAGCACTATCCTGGGAGCATGGCATCGCTGAATTTAACCACCATCCCTGTCACAATACGGGAGCAGGGTGGGGTTGAACTTACCCTGTATTCTCGGGTGTTTATCCCTGTCACAATACAGGAGCACAGTGGGGGTGAACTTACCCTGTATTGGGTGTTTATCCCTGTCACAATAAGGGAGCGGGGTGGGGGTGAACTTACCCTGTATTCCCGGGTGTTTATCCCTGTCACAATACGGGAGCGCAGTGGAGTTGAACTTACCCTGTATTGGGTGTTTATCCCTGTCACAATACGGGAGCGGAGTGGAGTTGAACTTACCCTGTATTGGGTGTTTATCCCTGTCACAATACGGGAGCATGGTGGAGTTGAACTTACCCTGTATTCCCGGGTGTTTATCCCTGTCACAATACGGGAGCACGGTGGAGTTGAACTTACCCTGTATTGGGTGTTTATCCCTGTCACAATACGGGAGCATGGTGGAGTTGAACTTACCCTGTATTCCCGGGTGTTTATCCCTGTCACAATACGGGAGCGGGGTGGGGTTGAACTTCTCCTGTATTCCCGGGTGTTTATCCCTGTCACAATACAGGAGCGGGGTGCGGGTAAACTTACCCTGTATCGGGTGTTTATCCCTGTCACAATACGGGAGCGCAGTGGGGGTGAACTTACCCTGTATCGGGTGTTTATCCCTGTCACAATACGGGAGCGGGGTGCGGGTGAACTTACCCTGTATTCCCGGGTGTTTATCCCTGTCACAATACGGGAGCGGGGTGGGGTTGAACTTCTCCTGTATTCCCGGATGTTTATTCCTGTCACAATACGGGAGTGCGGTGTGGGTGAACTTACCCTGTATTCCCGGGAGTTTATCCCTGTCACAATACGGGAGTACGGTGTGGGTGAACTTACCCTGTATTCTCGGGTGTTTATCCCTGTCACAATACGGGAGTGCGGTGCGGGTGAACTTACCCTGTATTCTCGGGTGTTTATCCCTGTCACAATACAGGAGCGGGGTGCGGGTGAACTTACCCTGTATTCTCGGGTGTTTATCCCTGTCACAATACAGGAGCGGGGTGCGGGTGAACTTACCCTGTATTCTCGGGTGTTTATCCCTGTCACAATACGGGAGCGGGGTGCGGGTGAACTTACCCTGTATTCTCGGGTGTTTATCCCTGTCACAATACGGGAGCGCGGTGCGGGTGAACTTACCCTGTATTCTCGGGTGTTTATCCCTGTCACAATACGGGAGCGGGGTGCGGGTGAACTTACCCTGTATTCTCGGGTGTTTATCCCTGTCACAATACGGGAGTGCGGTGTGGGTGAACTTACCCTGTATCGGGTGTTTATCCCTGTCACAATACGGGAGCGGGGTGCGGGTGAACTTACCCTGTATTCCCGGGTGTTTATCCCTGTCACAATACGGGAGCGGGGTGGGGTTGAACTTCTCCTGTATTCCCGGATGTTTATTCCTGTCACAATACGGGAGTGCGGTGTGGGTGAACTTACCCTGTATTCTCGGGTGTTTATCCCTGTCACAATACAGGAGTGCGGTGCGGGTGAACTTACCCTGTATTCTCGGGTGTTTATCCCTGTCACAATACGGGAGTGCGGTGCGGGTGAACTTACCCTGTATTCTCGGGTGTTTATCCCTGTCACAATACAGGAGCGGGGTGCGGGTGAACTTACCCTGTATTCTCGGGTGTTTATCCCTGTCACAATACGGGAGCGGGGTGTGGGTGAACTTACCCTGTATTCTCGGGTGTTTATCCCTGTCACAATACGGGAGTGCGGTGTGGGTGAACTTACTCTGTATCGGGTGTTTATCCCTGTCACAATACGGGAGTGCGGTGTGGGTGAACTTACCCTGTATCGGGTGTTTATCCCTGTCACAATACGGGAGTGCGGTGTGGGTGAACTTACCCTGTATTCTCGGGTGTTTATCCCTGTCACAATACAGGAGTGCGGTGCGGGTGAACTTACCCTGTATTCTCGGGTGTTTATCCCTGTCACAATACGGGAGTGCGGTGCGGGTGAACTTACCCTGTATTCTCGGGTGTTTATCCCTGTCACAATACGGGAGTGCGGTGTGGGTGAACTTACCCTGTATTCTCGGGTGTTTATCCCTGTCACAATACGGGAGTGCGGTGCGGGTGAACTTACTCTGTATTCTCGGGTGTTTATCCCTGTCACAATACGGGAATGCGGTGCGGGTGAACTTACCCTGTATCAGGTGTTTATCCCTGTCACAATACGGGAGTGCGGTGCGGGTGAACTTACCCTGTATCGGGTGTTTATCCCCTGCCCATGGTGCCCTAGTTCTATTCGATTGTGAAGCTTGAACGAGGATGGTCGTGCCTGCAGTAAAATGATGGTGTTCTGCTGGCAGGAATGTTGTGCTGTATCAGCGGTACTTTCAGTAGCAGTTTTGTTTTCATTCAGGTTGGAGCAGCTTTGAGACCAGCCTTTTCCCAGGATACTCCATCCGACATCACCGCTAAAGCCTGTCAGGTAATTAGTTAGCCACTGTGGAATCCACAATGAAATAACTGATCATTAACATGCTCAGACGTCACTGAAAGCGAACCGTATCTAGGTGCAATTATTGAATGTTGTTTCCAGAACTCAGTCCTGTGTTTTCTGATAATAGACTCCGCGATGACCCGTCTGGTTAACAACCACTTGCATTTATATCGCATGGGTTAATAGTTAACATAGTAACGGTTTCAGGCAGGAGAGCCCCTTCGGCCCATCTAGACAACCTATCCACACTATTTATTCCCTTGGACCATTTCGAATACTCGTGAATCCCGTTTGTTGACGAGAACCTGTCTTAATTTCTTCTTGAACCCCATTGCGTTTTCTTGTTCCACCACCTGTGCCAGTAATTTGTTGCACATACTTAACCACCCTTTTAGTAAAACAGGTTGCATTGCATTTCCTATTTTATTTTGTTCAGAGCATGGGAACATTCAGCCCCTTGAGCCTACTCTGCCATTCAGTTGCTAATCTGTACCTCAATCCCATTTACCCGCCTTTCCTCCATATCCCTTGATACCCTTACCCAGCACAAATCCATCAATCTCAGTCTCAAATCTCCAGCATCCATGGCTTTTTGGGGGGGGAGAGTTCCAGATTTCCATGACCCTCTGTGTGCAGAAGTGCTTCCTGACACCACCCCTGAACGTCCTAGCTTTAATTTTCAGATTGTGACCCCTTGTTCTGGATTTCTCCACCAGAGGAAATGGTTCCTCTTACCTACCCAATTGAATCCCTTTAACATTTTAAATAGAGGTCATCTTTCAACCTTCTGAACTTGAGTGAATACAAGCCAAGATTAAGCATCGTGTCCTCGGTGTACCCCTTTAAGCCCTGACATCGCTCTGGTGAATGTGCGCTGTACCCCTTGAGATAAAGGGCAACATTCCACTAGCCTATTGATTGCTTTTTGTACCTCTGCTCTAACCTTTCGAGATTTGTGCACATGGACGTCCAAATCCCTTTGCCCCTCCACAGCCATTAAGAAAATGTTCTTATTTGTTTGTCACGGATCCAAAATGAAAGACCTTGCATCTTGAACTGCATCTGCCACAGTTTTGCCCCCTTACTTAATCTGCAACTTCCTGCTGCCATCTGCACAATTTACGATGCCTTCTGACTTCGTACCTTCTGCAAACTTTGGATATACAACTCTATTCCTTCATCCAGGTCGTTATTATTGATGGTGAAAAGCTGAGGCCCCAGAACAGATAATACCTGGGGAACACCGCTTGTCACATGCTGACAATCTGTCCTTAATCTGTAAATATGACCCCTTGTGCTTAAATTCTGTACATGGCAGAAGAGCTATTACTGGGATCCAATTTGACCAAAGCTTTCAGAATATTAAAGATTTGTCATCTTTCCTTCTCCGTCTTCTCTTCTCTTAACAAAGAAAAGACCCAGGCTAATTGATCTTTACTCCTGAGAGATTGAGGGAGGGGCGACTACCTCTTTTAAACAAATTCCTTTCTAGCTTCTGGACCTCAGCAAAAATGGATAACCTAAAGTCATCTTCTCTACCTTAACAGGCCTCACAATAACCTTGGTCTGTCATAAAGCTTCCACATTCTGAGTGGTAAGTTTAAGTCTGTGAAATATTTCGTAAAATCCAGCACCGCCTCAACTTTAAAATCCTCACCCTGGTATTCAAATCCTTCCATAGCCTTGCCCTTCCCTATCTCTGTAACCTCCTCCAGCCCCACAACCCTCCGAGATCTCTGCGCCCCTCCAAGTCTGACCTCTTGTACATCCCCAGTTTTCATCGCTCCACTGCTGGTGGCCGTGCCTTCAGTTGCCTGGGCCCTAAAGTCTGGAATTCCCTCCCTAAACCTCTCCGCCTCTCTGTCCACCTTTTAACGTGCTCTTTAAAACTTACCTCTTTGACCAATCTTTTTAGTCACCTGTCCTAATATCTCTTTATGTGGCTCAGCGTTACTACGTTAAAGACGCTTTATAAATGCAAGTTGATGCCGTTGTCGAAAAGTTATTTAGTGCATTAAAATTGTGTTTGTTGCCTTTGCCCCGGAATGGACTGTGGTTACTGCCTGTTGCAGGTTTGCAGCACCTGGATTGGAAGTGGAGTGGTTAGTGACCTGAACGATCTGCGCAGAGTTCACAACCTGTTGGTATCTTCGTTAGACAAGGTGCAATCTGGAAAGGGCTCCCTGAGCCAACTATACAGCGAGAGTGCGACCACGATGGAGAAGCTGGCCGTGCTTAAAGCATGGGCAGAGGTAAGCTCGGCAGGGAGGGGGTCCGGGGTATGGATTAAAACGATCAATTCAGCAGAATAAATGTCCGAGCGCAGATGCGACTCCTTTCTGTTCCCTCCCCACCCGTCAGAGAGGCTTATGCGGGGCTCAGCCCCACAGGTGCCAGCATCTCTGCAGTACCTTGCCCAGTGGAGCATAGGCAGCTGGTTATTTGACTGTGGAGTGCATCACTGCCAGGCGCAATCCTGCCCTGAACTGAAACGCCACGTTCCAACAGGAGTCGGTACACAGCCACCAGGAGCCAGAACCCTGGCTGATTTTGTTAGAGGTAGAGAGGTTTATGGAGGGAATTCCAGACTGGCTGAGATTAGAATGAATTTGTCTGTTTGTTTTAACCTGTAGCGGGAATCACGTGTTTAATTAACTGCAGCTTCAGTGTTTGAGCCTAAAACATACTGGAATATTCACTGTATTGACTGCTTAATTCGTGCAGTACAAGCTTTGTTCTTTCATTGTGACATTAATCCCTGCAACAATCATATTCCTTGCTATAGCAATTTTTTGCCAATGGGAGGTAGCAGTGACAGAGTAATTCATTGTTCAAAGTGTTTACAGTGGATTGCCTCGACAGCTGTACATTAATAAACACGCCACCGTTTCATTCAGATCTATCTTGTTGCACAGTGTCTATTACTTATTACAAGGTCATCTCAGCAATCCTGTGCTCCCAGTAAAGGGTAGTGTGGGTTAGTGTCAGTCAGTGACTCAGTGGGTAGCACCCTCGCCTCTGAGTCAGAAGGTTGTGGGTTCAAGTCCCACTTCAGGACTTGCACACAAAAATCTAGGCTGACACTTGAGCGCAGTACTGAGGGAGCGGCTGCACTGTCAGAAGTGCCGTCTTTCAGATGAGACGTTAAACCGAGGCCTTGTCTGCTCTCTCAGGTGGATGTAAAAGATCCCATGGTACTATTTCGAAGAAGAGCAGGGGAGTTATCCCCGGTATCCTGGCCCAATATTTATCCCTCAATCAACATAATAACCAGATAATCTGTTTATTGTTATCACATTGCTGTTTGGGAGCTTGCTGTGTGCAAATTGGCTGCCGTGTTTCCTACATTACAACAGTGACTACACTTCAAAAAGTACTTAATTGGCTGTAAAAGCGCTTTGGGACGTCCGGTGTTCGTGAAAGGCGCTATATAAATACAAGTCTTTTAGTGAATCACCTGTGCTCCCTTTGAATGCAGCTCCTCCCTGCTAGCTGGGATTTTAACCATATAATCACCCTGAGATAAGATGCCCCTGTAATAATCCACCTGTCTTCATAATCTTTTTCCTAATCCTATATTTTTAAAACTAGGGTTAATCTGTGAGAATCATTTCCCTCTCTTCTGTCTACTTAATTCAAGAACTGCGATGTCAAATATAATTGAGCAAATGAATTTAAGTAGCCTCGGGAACACCATTCCTCCTTTCGCTTAACCTGACACTTGTCTTTCCTCTCTCCAGGTCTACGTTGTAGCGATGAAGACTAAGAAGGAAGCAGAGACCAAACCGGTGACACCAGTGAAAAATAAGGATGACGATGATGACGATTTTGATGCCATGGATGAGCTCCCTCCAGATAGCTTGATCACATTAGTCCAGCCGGAGCTGCCTATTCTCAGCCGTCTCTGGCTTGCTGCGCTGAAGGACTACGCCCTCTTAACTCTGCCAGCTGAATTTGCCAGCCAGTTGCCATCTGATGGTAAGCAGTGCTGTGCTGTACCTGAGCTCCGATTTGGTTCTGATGTGTTTAAAATTGCTTTCTTTACATTCTCCTTCATTTCTAGTTGTCCATGTACTGTGGATTTAGCCTCAAGTCCAGCCCAGTTACATTGGTGAATCCATGCTGATCAGTTCTGACAGTACAGCACTTGACTCTGTCAAGTCCACGGCCTCACCACACCCCATCTCTAACCTCTTCCAAGTCCTACAACCCTCCAGATCTCCGTGCTCCTCCAATTCTGGCCTCTTGCACAGCCCCGATTTCCATCACCCCACCATTGGCGGCTGTCCCTTCAGCTGCCTCCTTAAACATCTCTACCTCTCTCTCCCCCTCTAAGGCATTCCTTAAAACCTACCTCTTTGACCAAGCTTTTGGCCACCTGCCCTAACCGCTCTCTGTGGCTCAGTGTCAAATGCTGCCCGGTTACACGCCTGTGAAGCACTTTAGGACATTTTACTAGGTTAAAGGCGCAATATAAATGCAAGTTCTCTGTTTTTCAAACTTTTTTTTATTCCTAGATTGTTCTAGGACATTCTTGGTATCTCTCAATGGGTGTGAAATTGGGCTTGGTAATGCCGTTGTTGGAGCAGAGCATGACTGGGAGAATGGGCAGAGGCCATGCAGAGCAGGACAAGCTGCTAGAAGAGGCAGGGAGGCGACAACCTAGACGACACCTTTCTGCCGGGCTGTACGTGAAGATACCAGTAACTGCAATCCCAATTCCCCATTCACCCACAGTCCCACACTCCTTACCTTCCCTCGGTCACCGATCATCACAGTGCCCACAATTCCCCATTCACCCACAGTCCCACACTCCTTACCTTCCCTCGGTCACCGATCATCACAGTGCCCACAATTCCCCATTCCCCATTCACCCACAGTCCCACACTCCTTACCTTCCCTCGGTCACTGATCATCACAGTGCCCACAATTCCCCATTCACCCACAGTCCCACACTCCTTACCTTCCCTCGGTCACCGATCATCACAGTGCCCACAATTCCCCATTCACCCACAGTCCCACACTCCTTACCTTCCCTCGGTCACCGATCATCACAGTGCCCACAATTCCCCATTCCCCATTCACCCACAGTCCCACACTCCTTACCTTCCCTCGGTCACCGATCATCACAGTGCCCACAATTCCCCATTCCCCATTCACCCACAGTCCCACACTCCTTACCTTCCCTCGGTCACCGATCATCACAGTGCCCACAATTCCCCATTCCCCATTCACCCACAGTCCCACACTCCTTACCTTCCCTCGGTCACCGATCATCACAGTGCCCACAATTCCCCATTCCCCATTCACCCACAGTCCCACACTCCTTACCTTCCCTCGGTCACTGATCACCACAGCACTCACTTGCCCACAATTCAAAAATAAAAGCACAAAATAAACATTACAAACCAAACTTGTAAATGAAATCGTGCCATTTTGCAAACAAATGTAAACTAATCACCCTTGTACATTCCCTTAGTGCCTGTCTTCCGTGTGCCTTTGCCTATCTGAGTGCTCCTACGCAGTGCTACTGCAGAGGCTACATACCGCATGTGCAAATCCCATCCTCTATGCTATCCTCTAAATTAGGCACAGTGTCAGTAACTCAGCTGGTGGCTGTATCTTCATCATCACTGTCTTCTTGCTGTTCCTCCATTGCCTGGCCAGGTTGCAATTCTTGGGCATCTGAAAGGAGAAAGAGTAAGGTTGTGGGAATGATGGGAAAGTGAGAGGGTGCATGCTTACACCATCTGCAGCTTATAAGTCAGAAGAGATTGTGGGAATGAGGGGGAAGTGTAGGATGTGAGAAGGGGGATGAGATATGAGGCTCCACTTTGTCCTGCAAGAGAGGGGGAGGTGGGTCAGTGAGTGTCATGCAATGTGTTTGGGTGATGTGGCTGTCATGGTTGAATAGCTGGCAGTGTGTGCAAGCTGTGCGATGTGGGTGTGAGGCTTGCAGCAGTGTGTGAAGGTGCGGTCTGAGGCCTGATTGATTGAGATTGTTGGTAGGTGAGTGATGGGTTGTGGTGATTTGAGCAGTTTCTGAGGCTAGTGGTGCAGTTGGTGGGATATGGCATTGGAAGATGCATTCAGTGACCTGGACCACTCGCGTGAGGTCATTGATCTTCTGGCGGCACTGCATCCAGGTTCTCAGGGCCTGACTCCTAGCATTGACCTCCATGGCTATCTGCTCCCACTGCCTTTTGAGCGTGTGTCTGGAGGGTCTCCTGGTCCCCTGTGGATATAGGACATCTCTCCTATTTACCACCTCCTCCGTCAAAGCCTCCAGCGCATTGTCCGAAAATCTTGGAGTTGTACTGTTCTTCCCGATTCAGATTTACTTCCTGCATGACTCCCAGCGCCTGTTCCAGCTACAGTGCACCTCCCCTTTAAGAGGTGCAGGCTGGCTTTAGCAGTGTCAGCTAGATTTAAGAAATACTAAGAAGTTACAACTTTGGGCCCCCAACTGCTGTGTGCAGCCAATGAACAGCGCGGCTAGCGCTGGCTGTGTGCAGCAATCATTCTAGTACGAAGTTGGCTATCCAATTTAGCCCTCCTTTGTTTTACATACCGAGACTGCAGTATATTTTTATCCTATTTGTACTTGGCCCAGTTTTATTGTACAGTGTGCAATCAGTCACACAGTGCTTTTATTGTAGTTGCATGGACTTGATGTTTTATTTTGGTATCGATGAAACTAAAGTGCTTTCAGTTTCCCCGTACAATTTTATGCACCAATCTGTTGCTTGGCAACCCTGTATGTTGTGAAAGGGCTTTCTGGAACTTGTTCGGGTGTGTGATCGGCAGCAAGTTAGCTGATTTCCTCATCCCAAGCTCAGAAACTTCTGTGGCCAATCATGTGTGACTTCCAAAAGATATCCAGAATATGGGTGGAGGTGATTTAACGGTGATAAGATTTTGCTTATTGAGTTGCTGAAAACACGAGCCCAACGCCTCTCGACAATGTTTGAACTGAGAGTGAAGGATCATTTGGCCTTGATCTCGGTTGCTGCCCATGGGCACATGTTTCCTCTGGGACAGGGAGAGGACAAACACAATGGGCTAGCTTGTGCTGAACAAGTAACAGGGTCTGAATGACACGCGCCATTGCTAATGCGCAAATTGGCCAGCAACTTGTGGTGAGGAAGCGATACCCCGTGAATTGCGAATTACCAAGAACGGTAGCATAGCGGTTAAATTACAGGACTAGTAATCCAGAGGCCTAGACTAATAATCCGGAAACGTGAGTTCAAATCCCACCACGGCAGCTGGGGAATTTAAATTCAGTTAATTAAATAAATCTGGAATAAAAAGCTAGTATCAGTAGTGGTGACCCTGAAACTACTCGATTGTTGTAAAAACCCATCTGGTTCACTAATGTCCCTTTCGGGAAGGAAATCTGCCACCCTTACCCGGTCTGGCCGATACGTGACTCCAGACCCACAGCAATGTGGTTGACTCTTAACTGCCCTCTGAACTGGCCGAGCAAGCCACTCAGTTGTAACAAAACCGCGACAGAAAACAATAATAAGAATAAAACCGGACAGACCACCCGGCATCGACCACGGCACTGGCTTCGGACATGACAACGGCACACCCAGCCCAGTCGGCCCTGCAAAGTCCTCCTCACCAACATCAAGGTCCCAGGTGCCCTATTGGCCTCACTACGCCACGATCAGCTCGCACTCACAGCAGCTTTGGGGCAAAAAATGTTAAAGCCTAAACATGCAGGAACACGTCGAACTAACTAAGAAAGGAGGGAGAGAGAAAACGAGGAACCACAGACCAGTTAGCCTGGCATCAGTAGCAGGGAAAATGCTAGAATCTATTATTAAGGACGTGGTAACAGGGCACTTAGAAAATAGTAATAGGATTGGGCAGAGTCAACACGGATTTATGAAAGGGAAATCATAAGAACTTAAGAAATAGGAGCAGGAGTAGCCATTTGACCCCTCGAGCCTGCTCCGCCATTTTGCTGATCTGATCATGGGCTCAGCTCCACTTCCCTGCCTGCTCCCCATAACCCTTTATTCCCTTATCGCTCAAAAATCTATCTAGCTCCGCATTAAAGACAGCTCTCTGGGGCAGTGAATTCCACAGATTTACAACCCTCTGAAACATAAAAAATAGTTGCAGGAGTAGGCCATTCGGCCCTTCGAGCCTGCACCACCATTCAATAAGATCATGGCTGATCATTCACCTCAGTACCCCTTTCCTGTTTTCTCTCCATACCCCTTGATCCCCTTAGCCATAAGGGCCATATCTAACTCCCTCTTGAATATATCCAATGAACTGGCATCAACAACACTCTGCGGCAGGGAATTCCATAGGTTAACAACTCTCTGAGTGAAGAAGTTTCTCCTCATCTCAGTCCTAAATGGCCTACCCCTTATCCTAAGACTATATCCCCTGGTTCTGGACTTCCCCAACATCGGGAACATTCTTCCCGCATCTATGAAATCCCCTCTCATCCTTCTAAACTCCAGTGAATAAAGGCCCAGTTGATCCAGTCTCTCCTCATATGACAGCCCAGCCATCCCTGGAATCAGTCTGGTGAACTTTCGCTGCACTCCCTCAATTGCAAGAATGTCCTTCCTCAGATTAGGAGATCAAAATTGAACACACTATTCCAGGTGAGGCTTCACTAAGGCCCTGTACAACTGCAGTAAGACCTCCCTGCTCCAATACTCAAATCCTCTAGCTATGAAGGCCAACATACTATTTGCCGCCTTCACCGCCTGCTGTACCTGCATTCCCCCTCTCAGTGACTGATGTACCATGACATCTGGGTCTCGTTGCACCTCCCCTATTCCTAATCTGCCGGCATAATATTCTGCCTTTGTGTTTTTCCCCCCAAAATGGATAACCTCACATTTATCCACATTATACTGCATCTGCCATGCAGTTGCCCACTCACCTAACCTGTCTAAATCACCCTGCAGCCTCTTAGCGTCCTCCTCACAGCTCACACCGCCACCCAGTTTAGCGTCATCTGCAAACTTGGAGATATTACACTCAATTCCTTCATCCAAATCATTAATGTATATTGTAAAGAGCTGGGGTCCCAGCACTGAGCCCTGCGGCACCCCACTAGTCACTGCCTGCTATTCTGAAAAGGACCCGTTTATCCCGACTCTCTGCTTCCTGTCTGCCAAGTTGTCTATCCACATCAGTACATTAACCCCAATACCATGCACTTTGATTTTGCACACCAATCTCTGTGCGGGACCTTGTCAAAAAAGCCTTTTGAAAGTCCAAATACACCACATCCACTGGTTCTCCCTTGTCCACTCTGCTAGTTACATCCTCAAAAAATTCCAGATGATTCGTCAAGCATGATTTCCCCTTCATAAATCCATGCTGACTTAGACCGATCCTGTCACTGCTTTCCAAATGCGCTGCTATTTCATCCTTAATGATTGATTCCAACATTTTTCCCACTACTGCTGTCAGGCTAACCGGTCTATAATTACCCGTTTTCTCTCTCCCTCCTTTTTTAAAAAGTGGTGTTACATTAGCTACCCTCCAGTCCATAGGAACTGATCCAGAGTCGATAGACTGTTGGAAAATGATCACCAATGCATCCATTATTTCTCGGGCCACTTCCTTAAGTACTCTGGGATGCAGACTATCAGGCCCCGGGGATTTATCGGCCTTCAATCCCATCAATTTCCCTAACACAATTTCCCGCCTAATAAGGATATCCTTCAGTTCCTCCTTCTCACTAGATCCACTGTCCCCTAGTACATCCGGAAGGTTATTTGTGTCTTCCTTCCTGAAGACAGAACCGAAGTATTTGTTCAATTGGTCTGCCATTTCTTTGTTCCCCATTATAAATTCACCTGAATCTGACTGCAAGGGACCTACGTTTGTCTTCACATATCTATAGAAGCTTTTGCAGTCAGTTTTTATGTTCCCTGCAAGCTTCCTCTCGTACTCTATTTTCCCCCTCTTAATTAAACCCTTAGTCCTCCTCTGTTGAATTTTAAATTTCTCCCAGTCCTCAGGTTTGTTACTTTTTCTAGCCAATTTATATGCCTCTTCCTTGGTTTTAACACTATCCTTAATTTCTCTTGTTAGCCACGGTTGAGCCACCTTCCCCGTTTTATTTTTACTCCAGACAGGGATGTACAATTGCTGAAGTTCATCCATGTGATCTTTAAATATTTGCCATTGCTTATCCACCGTCAACCTTTTAAGTATACTTTACCAGTCTATTCTAGCCAATTCACACTTCATACCGTCGAAGTTAGCTTTCCTTAAGTTAAGGACCCTAGTTTCCGAATTAACTGTGTCACTCTCCATCTTAATAAAGAATTCTACCATATTATGGTCACTCTTCCCTAAGAGGCCTCGCACAACAAGATTGCTAATTAATCCCTTCTCATTACACATCACCCAGTCTAGGATGGCCAGCTCTCTAGTTGGTTCCTCGACATATTGGTCTAGAAAACCATCCCAAATACACTCCAGGAAATCTTTCTCCACCGCATTGCTATCAGTTTGCTTAGCCCAATCAATATGTAGATTAAAGTCGCCCATGATAACTGCTGTACCTTTATTGCACACATCCCTTATTTCTTGTTTGATGCTGTCCCCAACCTCACTACTACTGTTTGGTGGTCTGTACACAACTCCCACTAGCGTTTTCTGCCCTTTGGTATTCCGCAGCTCCACCCATACCGATTCCACATCATCCAAGCTAATGTCCCTCCTTACTATTGCATTAATTTCCTCTTTAACCAGCAACGCCACCCCGCCTCCTTTTCCTCTCTGCCTATCCTTCCTAAATGTTGAATACCCCTGGATGTTGAGTTCCCAGCCTTGGTCACCCTGGAGCCATGTCTCCGTGATGCCATTTACATCACATCCGTTAACCGCAGTTAATTCGTCCACCTTATTCCGAATACTTCTCGCATTGAGGCACAGAGCCTTCAGGCTTGTCTTTTTAACACACTTTGCCCCTTTAGAATTTGGCTGTAATGTGGCCCTTTTTGTTTTTTGCCTTGGGTTTCTCTGCCCTCCACTTTTACTATTCTCCTTTCTATCTTTTGCTTCTACCTCCATTTTATTTCCCTCTGTCTCCCTGCATTGGTTCCCATCCCCCCTGCCATATTAGTTTAACTCCTCCCCAACAGCACTAGCAAACACTCCCCCGAGGACATTGGTTCCGGTCCTGCCCAGGTGCAGACCGTCCGGTTTGTACTGATCCCACCTCCCCCAGAACCGGTTCCAATGTCCCAGGAATTTGAAACCCTCCCTTTTGCACCACTCCTCAAGCCACGTATTCATTTGAGTTATTCTGCGATTCCTACTCTGACTAGCACGTGGCACTGGAAGCAATCCTGAGAATACTACTTTTGAGGTCCTACTTTTTAATTTAGCTCCTAGCTCCCTAAATTCGTCTCGTAGGACCTCATCGCGTTTTTTACCGATATCGTTGGTACCAATGTGCACCACGACAACTGGCTGTTCTCCCTCCCTTTTCAGAATACCCTGCACTGCTCTGAGACATCCTTGACCCTTGCACCAGGGAGGCAACATACCATCCTGGAGTCTCGGTTGCGGCCACAGAAACACCTATCTAGTCCCCTTACAATTGAATCCCCTATCACTATCGCTCTCCCACTCTTTTTCCTGCCCTCCTGTGCAGCAGAGCCACCCTCGGTGCCATGAACTTGGCTGCTGCTGCCCTCCCCTGATGCGTCGTCATTCTCAACAGTACCCAAAACGGTGTATCTGTTTTGCAGGGGGATGACCGAAGGGGACCCCTGCACTACCTTCCTTGCACTGCTCTTCCTGTTGGTCATCCATTCCCTATCTGGCTGTGTGCCCTTTACCTGCGGTAAGACCAACTCACTAAACGTGCTATTCACGTCATTCTCAGCATCGTGGATGCTCCAGAGTGAATCCACCCGCAGCTCCAGTGCCGCAATGCGGTCCATCAGGAGCTGGCGGCGGATGCACTTCCCGCACACTAAGTCGGGCACACCGGAAGTGTCCCTGACTTCCCACATGGTACAGGAGGAGCATAACACGTGTCCAAGCTGTCCTGCCATGACTTAACCCCTAGATAAACTTAATTTGGCAACAGCAATGCTAAATGTTACTTACTGATACAGAAAAGAAAAAGAAAAACTACTTACCAATCACTTACCCCCTTGGCTGTGATGTCACCTTGCGATTTCTTTCTACTTTTTTGCCTTCTCCCCCGCTGCAGCTGCACCGGCTGGGCCTTTATAGGCCTCACCCAAGCTCGCCTCTTCTCTGCCGCCGCCGGCCTTTATAGGCCTCTCGACGCACCTCGAGCTCCCGCCTCTCCGCTGCCTCTCCTCTGAGAAGAAATTCCTGCTTATCTCAGTTATAAATGGGCGGCCCTTTGGTCTGAGACTATGTCCTCTAGTTTTAGTTTCCCTTATGAGTGGAAATATCCTCTCTGCATCCACCTTGTCGAGCTCCCGCATTATCTTACATGTTTCGATAAGATCACCTCTCATTCTTCTGAACTCCAACAAGTATAGGCCCAACCTATTCAACCGATCTTCATAAGTCAACCCCCTCATCTCCGGAATCAACCGAGTGAACCTTCTCTGAACAGCTTCCAATGCAAGTATATCCTTCCTTAAATACGGAGACCAAAACTGCACACAGTACTCCAGGTGTAGCCTCACCAATACCCTGTACAGTTGTAGCAGGACTTCCCTGCTTTTATACTCCATCCCCCTTTCAATAAAGGCCAACATTCCATTTGCCTTCCTGATTACTTGCTGTTGTACCTGCATACTAACTTTTTGTGTTTCATGCACAAGGATCCCCAGGTCCCTCTGTACTGCAGCACTTGGCAATTTTTCTCCATTTAAATTATAATTAGCTTTTCTATTATTTCTGCCAAAGTGGATAATCTCACATTTTCCCACATTATACTCCATCTGCCAAATTTTTGCCCACTCACTTAGCCTGTCTATATCACTTTGCAGATATTTTTGTGTCCTTCTCACCCATCTTTGTATTATCAGGAAACTTGGCTACATTACACTCTGTCCCTTCATCCAAGTCATTAATATAAATTGTAAATAGTTGAGGCCCCAGCATCGATCCCTGTGGCACCCCACTAGTTACTGTTTGCCAACCGGAAAATGACCCATTTATCCCGACACTGTTTTCTGTTAGTTAGCCAATCCTCTATCCATACTAATATTTTGGGCCCAAGTTTCCGATATCCACTAGAACGGCGAAGTTGAAGAGGTACGTCCGATTTTTTTTTTTGTGGCCCAACTACGCCAGAAAAAAATGTTCTGAGTTTCTCCGGAATTATCTGTGAATTTGGCACGACACACATTGGCCTTCAGCTCTGTGGGTGGAGCTTAAGGCGTGTGCCAAAAACTGATGTTGCCAGGGTAACATGGGCACTCTGAAGGGCTGATGTTGGGAATGGAAACTGACCAAGGGCTGAGGATGGGCTGGAAATGGAAAATGACACCGTTGCCATCCCGGGCCAAATGACCTCCCCGTCCCAAGTGCCGCTGCCACCCCGGGGCCAAAGGACCCTGGGCCGACCCGCACCTATCCTGGGCCGAAAGGACCCCGCTCCTACCCGCACCTTTCTCAGACCGAAAGGCCCCGCCGACCCGCACCTATCCTGGGCCAAAAGGACCCCTCGCCGACCCGCACCTATCCCGGGCCAAAAGGACCCCGCTCCTACCCGCACCTATCCCGGGCCAAAAGGACCCCGCTCCTACCCGCACCTATCTCAGACCGAAAGGCCCCGCCGACCCGCACCTATCCTGGGCCGAAAGGCCCCGCCGACCCGCACCTATCCCGGGCCGAAAGGCCCCGCCGACCCGCACCTATCCCGGGCCGAAAGGCCCCGCCGACCCGCACCTATCCCGGGCCGAAAGGCCCCGCCGACCCGCACCTATCCCGGGCCGAAAGGCCCCGCCGACCCGCACCTATCCCGGGCCGAAAGGACCCCGCTCCTACCCGCACCTATCCCGGGCCGAAAGGACCCCGCTCCTACCCGCACCTATCTCAGACCGAAAGGCCCCGCCGACCCGCACCTATCTCAGACCGAAAGGACCCCGCTGCTACCCGCACCTATCTCAGACCGAAAGGCCCCGCCGACCCGCACCTATCTCAGACCGAAAGGACCCCGCTCCTACCCGCACCTATCTCAGACCGAAAGGACCCCGCTCCTACCCGCACCTATCTCAGACCGAAAGGCCCCGCCGACCCGCACCTATCTCAGACCGAAAGGCCCCGCCGACCCGCACCTATCCCGGGCCGAAAGGACCCCGGGCCGAAGGGACCCCGCACCCCCCACCCTGTGGCTTCAGCTCGGCTGAAACAATGGCATCTTCTCTCTGCCGATTTTGCCTTCTCTGCGCCGATTTCCTTAAGTGTCGGGAAGGTTTTTCAGAAGGAAAACATCTCCTTCCAATCAAGTGTCACTCTTGAAAACATCAACCTGAAACTATCAGTTATATAAAGTATTGCATAATTCTTTGGAGTATATTTAAGGAAGTGTTCAAATGATAATGCTTTCCTAATAGATGTAAAATGAATAAAACTGTATTTCTAAGGGGGAGTTAAACTGTTTTTAACTTGGCCTATCTCTTGTAGTCTATCCTGTACTTGAGAGATCACGCTCCCTGTATCACGCTCCAACACTCCATGTATCATGCTTTATTTCAGATGCAAATCGATCCTAAAATGCTGGTTGAAACTGAAAACCACATTCCAATCTGCAAAGTACCCTGGCCAGACAACTGAGCCTGTGTGCCCTTAAAGGGGCATGACACCATTTTTGCAAAATATAGATGAATGATAGGCAGAAAAAGATCAACTGGTCCATCAAGCCTTCACCACGCTCATAGTGTTTGGAGCATCATGACTAGACACTTTCTATTCCCTATCACCCACCGCCCACTCCCACTCGCCATGTAACCTGCTGGGAGAGGTGTAAGAATATAGTTATGTTTTTACATTATTCTAATACAGAAAAATGTCATAACAACTAATGTAGGAAGAGCTGGTTTAAATTGTGCACTTACAAATTCTACCTTTGCCCCTCAATGACACTGATAACTTTTGAAAAGGATTCATTTCGGGGACAAAGACATTGTACTCTGAGTAGATTATTAAATAAGCAGGCTAGTTGGCATTAATGATAGATTAGGAAGCTAAAAGGGTTGTTAGGTTAATACACTGGCTTTTTTATCACAGCAGGGGAGAGTGTAAAAGAAGGAAATTACTGCAGTATAAATAAGGGAATAGGTTCATTTCACTGTCGAAGTAGCAAGAGATAAGACGTCAAAGGCTTGTGCAACAAAGGCTACAGTTAATGTACCAAGTCCTAAGTGTCCACCAATCTGTTCAATGATCTAAGGGTCATAAAACACCCAGTACAGATACGTTCAGCAAGAACTAGACAATAAAAGAAAATAGTGTAAAAAGACATGCAATGTTTCACTGAGGAACTTTGGCTCCCATCAAGACAAGACAGTGGTGGGTTAGGGTGGGTTACACCATGTTAGGTCAGTCCCTGACAGAGGCACGTTACTGCCAAACGATTAGTTCTTACAAATGAGAGATAATCTAGTCCGAGGTGAGTTATTCAAGTAATAGGTTGGACTAATGGGGTATGATGTTTTCTGAAGGATTAACTTAGCCACAATTAGGTGTTGATGTGTCTGCCTCAGCCAGGAGCCGACACTTGCTTATTTATAAAAAGAGAAACAACTGTCCTCACTCAGCGAGATATAAGGCAAGCGGTTTTAGGCCATTTTTAAGTGGTGTGTTTCATGATTTAGTCCTTTGTGTTTAATGCATCCCACCCCCTGTTTCTGGCTGTGCCTGCACTGAACTTAACTCTAGGTAAGATTTTTCAGAACTTACAATAGTGGACACTTACTCCGTTCTAAGATAGTTTGGAGTAATTTTTTGCAGTTCAAACTTGCTAAACAGGCCTAAGTGGCTGGACACACCCCCTTTTGGAAAAAAAACTGAACTAAAACGAAATTAAACTAACTCACTAGAACTGGAGTAAACTTAAAGCCGAGAATTGCAATTTCTGAGATACTCCAAACTAAACTAGTTGCTCCAACAACTCCACCCGAAACTTGGGGCCCATTACCCCCCAACCCCGTGAACTTTTATCTTGTGACGTAACCTTTTATGTGGCACCTTATCGAATGCCTTCTGGAAATCCAAATGCACCACATTCACTGGTTTCCCCCTTATCCATCCTGTTCGTTACATCCTCAAAGAATCCAGCAAATTTGGCAAACATGATTTCCCTTTCATAAAACCATGTTGACTCTGGTTGATTGAATTATGCTTTTCCAAATGTCCTACTACTGCTTCCTTAATAATAGACTCCAGCATTTTCCCAACACAAATGTCAGGCTAACTGGTCTGTAATTTTCTGCTTTCTGTCTGCCTCCTTTTTTAAATAGGGACATTACAGTTGCTGTTTTCCAATCCACTGGGACCTCCCCAGAATCCAGGGAATTTTGGCAGATTACAACCAATGCATCCACTATCTCTGCAGCCACTTCTTTTAAGACCCATGGATGTAAGCCATCAGGTCCAGGGGACTTGTCTGCCTTTAGTCCCATTATTTTACCGAGTACTACTACTTTAGTGATTGTATTAAGTTCCTCCCCCCGTATAGCCCCTTGATTATCCACTATTGGGATGTGTTTAGTGTCTTCTACCGTGAAGACCGATAAAAAATATTTGTTCAATGTCTCTGCAATTTCCCTGTTCTCCATTATTAATTCACCAGTCTCATCCTCTAGGGGACCAATCTGTTGCAGTTTTTTGAGGTTGTAACTAGCATTATAGATAAGGGTGGGGGGTGGGGGGTGTCAGTGGATGTGGTGTATTTGGATTTTCAGAAGGCATTCGATAAGGTACCACACAAGAGGTTATTGAACAAAATTAGTGCTCATGGGATTGTTGGTGTTAATATACTAGTACGGATTGAGGATTGGTTAACGGGCAGAAAACAGAGTAGGAATAAGCAGGTCATTTTTGAGTTGGCAGGGTATAACTAGTGGACTGCTGCAAGGATCAGTGTTTGGGCCCCAGCTATTCACAATCTATATCAATGATTTGGATGAGGGGACCAAATGTAATATATCCAAGTTTGCTGATGATACAAAGCTAGGTGGGAATGTAAGTTGTGAGGAGGATGCAAAGAGACTTCAAGAGGATCTAGACAAGCTAAGTGAGTGGGCAAGAACATGGAAAATGTAATATAATGTGGAGAAATGTGAAGTTATCCACTTTGGTAGAAAAAATAGAAAAGCAGGGTATTTTTTAAATGGTGAGAGATTGGGAAATGTTGGTGTTCAGAGGGACCCAAGTGTCCTTGTACATGAATCACTGAAAGTTAACATGCAGGTACAGCAAGCAATTAAGAAAGCAAATGGTATGTTGGCTTTTATTACAAGCGGATTTGTGTATAAGAGTAAATACATCTTACTGCAATTATATAGGGCTCTGGTGAGACCACACCTGGAGTATTGTGTACAGTTTTGGTCTCCTTACCTAAAGAAGGATATACTTGTCATTGAGGGAGTGCAACGAAGGTTCACCAGACTGATTCCTGGGGTAGGGGGATTGTCCTCTGAGAGATTGAGTAGACTAGGTCAATATTCCCAAGAGTGTAGAAGAATGAGAGGTGATCTCATTGAAACATAACTGGGCTTGACAGATGCAGGGTGGATGTTTCCACTGGCTGAGGAGTCTGGAATCAGGGGTCACAGTCTCAGAATAAGGGGTCGGCAATTTAGGACTGAGATGAGAATTTTCTTCACTCAGAGGGTGATGAATCTCTGGAATTCTCTGCCCCAGAGGGCTGTGGAGACTCAGACTTTTATATTGAAGACATATATCGATAGATTTTTGGCTATTAAACGAATCAAGGGATATGGGGATAGTGCAGGAAAGTGGAGTTGAGGTCGAAGATCAGCCATGATCTCATTGAATGGCGGAGCAGGCTTGCCGGGCCGATCGGCATAAAAAAATAATTAATTTCAAGCTTTCCGGCTTGCCCAATTATTTTGTGGCAACGCGAGACTTGGGGTGGACCTGTGTCATGTCCAAGGGGCAGGTTTAGGTTCTGCTCCACTTCCAGGAAACTAGCTAGAATTTCTAGTCTGTGGTTTGTAGAGAAAACACAGTTGGAAGATGTGGCTTAATCCATAGAATCGCACAGCACAGAAGGAGGCCATTCAGCCCATCGTGCCCGTGCCGGCTCTTTGAAAAAGCTATTCAATCAGTCCCACTCCCCCTGCTCTTTCCGCAAAAGGGACAGAATAAAACCAAAATAAAAAAAACATACAGAAATGCAAAAAACAGCACTTATCCTGGCGAATGGGGAAAAATACAAAGAACAGTAAGGGTCACAAAACAGACAAAGCTACAAAAAGAATCTTGCAAGGGATATCAAAATCAAAGCAAAGAATTTTTACAATTATATTAGGTAAAAGAGGGTGGTCATGACAATCCTGGCTCCTTAAAAACTGAATAAGGTGATATCAATGATAAGGAAATGACGGACATGTTGAATAATTACTTTGCGTCAGTATTTAAAGCAGATAGTATGCTAGAAATCCAAGGAGACTATTGTATCAGGGACAGGGACTAACATAAGTTAAATAATAGCACAAATCCCCAGGACCAGATATTTTCTATCCTAGAGCTTTAAAGGAAGTATATAGCACATTGCAGATGTCCAAACCATATTTTTCCAAAGTTCTCTCGATTCAGAAACCGTACCTTTTAGATTGGGGAAATGTCTATTAATGTTATTTACGTGGACTTCAAGAAGGCATTTGATAAAGCCCCACATAAAGGATTGTTAACTCAGGTAGAAGCCCACAGAATTGAGGGCAAATTATTGACCTGGTTAGAAAATTGGCTGAGCGGCAGTAGACGGGCAGTACGGATAATGGGTAGGTACTCAGATCGACAGGAACGCAGGGATCTGTGTTGGGGCCTCAACTATTTACAGTATTTGTTAACAACTTAGATGATGGAATAGAAAGCCATATATCCAAATTTGCCGATGACACAAAGATAGGTGGAATTCTAGGCAGTGTAGATAAAATGACACAAAATTACAAAGGGATAGTGACCGATTAAGTGAATGGGCAAAGCTGTGGCATTTGGATTTCAATGTAGGCAAATGCGAGTTCATCCACTTTGGACCTTAAAAGGATAGAACAGGGTACTTTCTAAATGGTGAATGGTTAAAAACAGTGGAGGTCCAGAGACTTGGGGGTCCTGGTACATAGATCATTAAAATGTCATGCACAGGGCCAGAAAATAATCAAAAAGGCATATGGAATGCTGGTCTTTATATCCAGAGAACGAGTATACAAAGCCCTGTAATGTAGTACAGGTACCTGTACAAAGCCCCGGTTAGACCACACTTGGAGCAATGCGAGTAGTTTTGGGCACCACACTTTAGGAAGGATATATCGGCCTTGGAGGGAGTGCAGCGTAGGTTTACCAGAATGATACCCGGACTTCAAAGGTTAAGTTACAAGGAGAGATTACACAAATTAGTTGTATTCCCTTGAATTTAGATGGTTAAGGGGTGATCTGATGGAAGTTTTCAGGATATTAAGGGGAACAGATAGGGTAGATAGAGAGAAGCTATTCCCGCTGGTTGGGGAGTCTAGGACGAGAGGCATAGTCCGAAGATTAGAGCCAGACCTTTCAGGAGTGAAATTAGGAAACATTTCTACACACAAAGAGTGGTAGAAGTTTGGAACTCTCTTCCGCAAACAGCAATTGATGTTAGATCAATTAATTTTAAATTTGAGATTGATAAGATTTTTGATAACCAATGGTATTAAGGGACATGGGCCAAAGGCGGGTATATGGAGTTAGGTCACAGATCACCCATGATCTCATTGAATGGCGGAACAGACTTGAGGGGCTCAATGGCCGCCTCCTGTTCCTATGTTCCCTGCAAATCTACTCTAGAAAATGTCCCAAAAGGCAGGCAAATGTTGTGCATAAGTAATTAAAATAGAGACGATGGTATAAATATATGTAACTCACAATTTTAATCGCTCCACCATTGATGGCCATGCCTTCAGCTGTCTAGGCCCTGAGCTCTGGGATTCCCTCCCTGAACCTCTCCACCTCTCTCTCCTTTCACACGCTCCTTAAAACCTACCTCTTTGACCAAGCTTTTGGTCACCTGCCCCAATATCTCCTTGTGTGACTCGGTGTCAAATTTTGTTTGATGACGCTCCTGTGAAGCGCCTTGGGACATTTTACAGGTACCTGTACTACATTACAGGCTCTATATAAATGCAAGTTGTCGCTCTGATATTTGTGGCATTTTTTTTTTTTTTACAGGAGGTGCGTTCTATACTCCGGAAACAATTGACAGTGCCCGGTTGCACTATCGCACTTCTTGGGCCCCGATTTTGCATGCAGTGGCGCTTTGGTTGCACAGCATAGGATTCACGATTGCATGCGAGCCAACGTGTCCACCAGTTCACAGTGGGCACAAAAGCCAAACAGGCGCCTTTCTCGGCCAGGCATCTGGAGCTTCCACCAAAACACTGCAAGAGATCAACACAGACCGACTCCACCTTATTTTTGGTAAGTCAGTGAATTCAGGGTGATGCACATTTTCACATCAAATCAAAAGCATTTGTGCATCTGATCATTCTTACAGCACAGAACGAGGCCATTCAATCCATCGCACCAGTGCTGGCTCTTTGAAAGAGTTATCCAATTAATCCCACTCCCCCTGATCTTTCCCCATAACCCTCAAATTTTTCCCCTTTCATCATCCATCATGGGCAGTCCTTCGAAATCGAGGAAGACTTGCTTCCACTCTAAAAGTGAGTTAAGCATTTATCCAATTCCGTTTTGAATGTTACTATTGAATCTGCTTCCACCGCCCTTTCAGGCAGTGTGTTCTGGACTGTAACAACTCGCTGCATAAAATAATTCCTCCTCATCTCCCCCCTGGTTCTTTTGCCAATTAACTTGAAACTGTGTCCTCTGGTTACCGATCCTCCTTATTTATTCTATCAAAACCCTTCATGATTTTGAACACCTCTATTAAATCTCCATTTTACCTTCTCTGCTCTAAGAACAACAATCCCAGGGTTCTCCAGTCTATCCACAGAGCTGAAGTCCCTCCTCCCTTGTACCATTCAAGTAGACCTCTTCTGTATCCTCTCCAAAACCTTGATAATTCTTAAACTATTCTTTGTACATTTAAGAAAACTAGACCAGAAAATAATTGGGTCTTGTGTTTGCAGGTATTAGTATCGAGTTCCTGTGCTCTCCTCGGCCTGAGAATCCCCTGGAACATGTTACATCTTGCCTGAAGGCTCTTCACACTTTGCTGGACTCCCCGTGTGCTATAGCGTACATCGGAGAAGATCAGGTATGGCTTTAATGTGGAAATTATTGTCAATTCCTTCAGTGTGCCACTTAACCTGTGGGGGAAAGCCCATTTTGGATTGAATTATCTTCTCAGGCAGTCCCCCGGAGTCGAGGATGACTATGCTTCCACACTAATGAGTTCTCAGGTGACTGATGAGTCCAATGCAGGATCTACAGTCTCTGTCACAGGTGGGGCAGACGGTGGTTGAAGGAACGGGTGGGTGGGGTGCTTGGTTTGTCGTGCGCTCCTTCCGCTGTTTGTACTTGGTTTCCGCGTGCTCCCAGCAAAGAGACTCGATGTGTTCGGCGCCTTCCCGGAAGCTTCTCCTCCACTTTGGGCAGTCTTGGGCCAGGGATTCCCAGGTGTCGGTGGGGATGTTACACTTTATCAAGGAGGCTTTGAGGGTGTCCTTGAAGCATTTTCTCTGCCCATCTGGGATTCGCTTGCCGTGTCAGAGCTCTGAGTAGAGCGCTTGTTTTGGGAGTCTGGTATCGGGCATGCAGACAATGAGGCCCGTCCATCGATGCTGATCGAGCGTGGTCAATGCTTCGATGCTGGGGGTGGTACAGTTTTGTGTTGCCAACCTGTGCTCACTGGGACCTAGGTTGAGACCAACAAGTTCATTGCCAACACAACCCTTTCAACTGCCGGAAAAATAATTTTATCTCATCGGCCTGGTCTACAATCCAATGCAGATCCCAAAAGCGATAGGTAGCCCAGGTGCTACCCAGCTAGGTATCCATTAACAGCAGGCTCATGAGAGATAACGCATTGCATGACTTTATAGAAAACACTGTTAACTCTTTGATACCATCTCTTCCCCACCCATCCCATTTCAGCCACCCTCTGTATTCACCATGTTATGCAGCTATCAGCACGAATCCCTATGGATAGAGTTAAAAGATAATAAAGGATCAAAGGCACTGATAGCTGTAGTCTACAGACCACCTAATAGTGGAAGGGAAGTGGAGGCAAATTAGGGAAATTAGTAAAAAAACATAGAATAATAATCATGGGGGAATTTCAATTACCCTGATATTAATTGGATGGAAGGGGATAAGGGAATGGAGTTCCTACAATGTGTACAGGACTCCGTCCAAACCCAGTATGTAAAAAGCTCAAAAAGGGAGGATTTACTATTGGATCCAGTAATGGGGAATGAACCAGGGCAGATAAGAGAAGTAAAAGCAGGGGAACATCTAGGCAATAGTGACCATAATATCGCTTTAAGATGATAATTGAGAAGGACATCAGTATGATGAAAACCAGGGTAATTGTTTGGAGAAAAGGGGCTGAGAATAAAACTGGGGAAAATAAAATGGGCAAAAAAGGGGAGGTGTGAGTTCAGGGCCCGGGGCAGCACGGAACAGCAATGAGAAATATTTAAAACTGTGTTCAACAGAGTGCAGGAACAATATATTCCACTAAATGGAAAGAACAAACAAAACACTAATGTGTCTCCATGGATGAATAAAGCCATAAGGGAACAATTGAGGGTAAGGAAAGAGGCGTAGATTAAGTAAATATACAGCAGGGGAGTGCATGATAAGGGAGAATATGAAAAGCTTAGGAGAGAAGTCAAAAAAACAATTAGGACGGCAAAGAGGAACTATGAAATTAAATTATCAAGGAACATAAAACAAAATAGTAAAATATTTTACAAGTACATCAATAAAAAAGGGAAGGTTGGGATGGGAATAGGGCCATTAAGGGATAGACAGGATAATACCACAGGCAACGACAGAGAGGTGGCAGAAATACTAAATAATTATTTTGCTTCAGTATTTACCAGGAAGATAGAACAGGTGAACATATAGAACAGGTGAACATATAGAACAGGTGAACAGGTAGAACATCAACGGCAGGTCGGGGCCATGAAAGGAGCGACGTACGGCCCAGGGAGCAGCGTGGAGGCCCCAACCTGCGAGGGAACATCAGCGGCAGGTTAGGGCCATAAAAGGAGCAGTGTGCGGCGTCCATGAGCAGCGTGGAGGCAGGCCATTACAAGGTACAGTGCGAGCTGGTACAGGAGGGCAGCGGCAGTGAAGAGTGACGTCAGCAAGGTCCAGGTCGGTGATTGGATCTTGGGCAGATGCAGCAAGGGCGAAGGAGTGATGAGATCAGGGTGAAGGAGTTGTGAGAGACTGTGGAGGGATGTGATCGGGGCCCAGGGGAGGCGCGAGTTCGGGGCCCAGGGGCAGCACGGGCCCAGCCCACACTGTGATATGTGTGCGCTAGGTCCGTGCAGCAGAGCAGGTCTCCAGTCGTCTCGGGTAACCCTTGCCACTGGACCAAGACCTAGCTCTGTCAAGCCCGTGTGATGGCTGGTGTGCAACGGTCACCCCACGTTAAAAAAATCCACACACTGGCATCTTCCACTCTTGAGGATTTCGTTCGGGTTCTTCTTTCGAAACACTTGTGAACTTATCCTTTTTTTTGGTGTGGAAGCAAGTCATCCTCATTTCGAGGGACTGCCTATGATGATGAGAACAGGTGAACATTGGATGATGAGATTACTAATGAGATAAGTACATTTAAAATAAAAAGAGGGGATATATTAAATAAACTAATCAAACTCAGAGGTTAAAACCCCTGGTCCGGATGGATTGCATCCACTTATTTTAAAAGAACCTAGGGAAGAAATAGCAGAGGCATTACTACACATATTTAATAATTCGTAGGAAAAGGTGTAGTGCCAGAGGACTGATGGATAGCTAATGTAATACCTGTATTTAAGAATGGGGAAAGAACATGTCCAGGGAATTATAGACCAGTCAGCTTAATATCGGTGGTAGATAAAATAATGGAATCCCTACTAAAGGAGAAAAGAGAAGAACATCTAGAAACCAGAAATATATTCATGAATAGTCAGCATGGATTTTAAAAGAGAAAGACTTGCTTGACCAACCTCACTGAATATTTTGAAGAGATAACAGAGAGAGTAGACCATGGTAATGCAGTAGATGTAATTTATCTAGATTTTCAAAAGGCCTTCGATAAGGTACCCCATAATAGACTGATGAACAAGGTCAGAGAACGTGGAGTCAGGGGACAAGTAGCAGAATGGACAGCTAGCTGGCTTCAAGACAGAAAGCAGCGTAAAAGAAAGACTTGGATTTATATAGCACCTTCACGACCACCGGACATCTCAAAGCGTTTTACAGCTAATGAAGTACTTTTGGAGTGTAGTCGCTATTGTGAGAAAGCAGAGAGTAGGGGTAAAAGGTAACTATTCACTGTGGCAGAAGGTGGGTCGTGGTGTTCCACAGGGTTCAGTGCTGGGACTGTTGTTCACAATTTATGTTAACGATTTAGACTTTGGAATCAAAAACACAATTTCTAAATTTGTGAATGACACCAAATTGAGGGCAGTAGTCAACACAGGAGGATATTAATAAACTTGCAGAATGGGCATATAATTGGCAAATGAAGTTCAACACAGATAACTGTGATGTACCCCTTATTACATTCTGGTAGAAAGAATAGGGAGGTCACTTTTACTTGAAGGATGCAAGTCTAGCTAGGATAGAGGAACAAAGGGATCTCGGAGTACAAATACACAAATCACTAAAAGTTGCGACACAGGTTAGAAAGGCCATTAAAAAAAGCAAACCAAGAACTAGGGTTTATTTCCAGAGGTATAGGATTGAAAAGTTGGGAAGTTATGCTAAACTGTATAGAACCTTGGTTAGACCACACTTGGAGTACTGCGTACAGTTCTGGTTGCCTTATTATAAAAAGGATATAGAGGCACTGGAGAGGGTGTAGAGAAAATTTACAAGGATGATACCAGAAATGCAAGTGTATATCTATCAGGAAAGGATTAACAGCTGGGTCTCTTTTCTCTTGAATAAAGAAGGCTGAGGGGTGACCTAATAGAGGTCTTTAAAATTATGAAAGGTTTTGATAGAGTGGATACAGAGAGAATGTTTCCACTTGTGGGGAAGAGCATAACTAGAGGCCATCAATATAAGATAGTCACCAAGAAATCCAATAGGGAATTCAGGAGAAACGTCTTTACCCAGAGAGTGGTGAGAATGTGGAACTCGCTGCCACAGGGAGTGGTTGAAGCGAATAGTATCGATGTATTTAAGGGGAGGCTGGATAAGCATGTGAGGGAGAAGGGAATAGAGGGTTATGCTGATAGATTTAGATGAGGAAAGATGGGAGGAGGCTCGAGTGGAGCATAAATGTCGGCATGGACTGGATGGGCCGAATGGCCTGTTTCTGTGTCGTATATCCTATGTAATCCTATGATTCAAGCTCTTCCTGATACTTGTAGCCATCACAGAAGGCTGCTTCGAAAAGTAGGCCTTCACTGCTACCAACCAAAATCTGAGCTGCTGAACTCCCTATGTAGAGTGCTCGGAGTGAACGCTGAACCCTGTCCAACAGTGGTATGTACAGTGGCATCAGTATGGGTTATCCAATGACAACAGCATGACTTTATATAGCGCCTTTAACGTTGTCAAACTAAAATTGACACCGAGCAACATGAGATATTAGGACAGGTGACTGACTAAAAGTTTGGTCAAAGAGGAGGTTTTAAAGAGGATCCTGAAGGAGGAGACCAGGGTGGAGAGGTTTAGGGAGGGAATTCGAGAGCTTGGGACCTAGACGGCTGAAGATACAGCCGCCAATGGTGGAGCGAAGGAAGTGGGGAATGCATAAGAGGCCAGAGTTGGGGGAACATAAGTTCTTGCAGGGTTGTAGGGCTGGAGGAGGTTACAGAGAAAGAACTTCTAACGGCGCCAAAATCAGCAGAAAACTCATGCTGATGGACCTCTGACTCATGCTACTAATTAGCTTTTATTAAGGGACAGAAAAACACAAAACCAAAAATGGGTTAATCAGCAGAATAAGTTTAGTTATAGAATACTTAGTTTTTCACCAGTACTTCGGAGCAGTTCCAAAACAATAAAAGTCAAGATATCTTCTAATTTCCTTCAGTACCTTCTCATCATCCATCCATGAGAAGCTTTAGGTGAGAGATGAACCACAGACGGTCCTCTGTTAGCCTTGCAGCGAGACGGGAACAAGCCTGCAATAACTTCAAGCCCAGTTTAATAGCTCTCTATCCTTTGTAGCCGGCCAAATTTAACCCATGTGAAACAAATATTGCGGTGAAGGACTCATCGATTATCAGGTTTTCACAGGTAACCGCAGTTAATAAAAAGGTGGCAGGACCCACCAGCTCCATATTCTTCAATCTTGCTCTCTGGGCAAGGAATCATCAAACTTTTTGAAGGTATTGGATCTACTTGGAGAGCACCATCAAACACACTTGCAAAAAGAAAGACTTGCATTTCTATAGTGCCTTTCACAACCTCAATTATAGTCAATGAAGTCACTGTTGTAATGTTAAAACGTGGCAACCAGTTTGCGCACAGCAAGCTCCCACAAACAGCAATGTGATAATGACCAGATAATCTGTCTTTGTGATGTTGGTTGAGGGATAAATATTTCCCAAAGCAAGCGCTCTATTCGGAACTCCTTCACGGCAAACGAGCCAAAGGTGGGCAGCGGAAATGTTGCAAGGACACCCTCAAAGCCTCCCTGATAAAGTGCAACATCCCCACCGGCATCTGGGAGTCCCTGTCCGAAGACCGCCCTAAGTGCATCCAGGAGGGCGCTGAGCACCTCGAGTCTCATCACCGAGAACATGCAGAAAACAAGCGCAGGCAGCGGAAGGAGCGTGCGGCAAACCTGTCCCACTCTCCCTTTCCCACAACCACTGTCCGTCCCACCTGTGACAGAGACTGTAATTCCCGTATTGGACTGTTCAGCCACCTGAGAACTCACTTTTAGAGTGGAAGGAAGTCTTCCTCGATTTCGAGGGACTGCCTATGGTGATGATTGTCCAGGACACCAGGAAGAACTCCCCTACTGCATCTTCAAAATAGTGGCGTGGGATCTTTTTACATCCAGCTGAGAGAGCAGAAGGGGCCTTGGTTTACCTCTACTGCACTGGGAGTGTCAGCTGGATAATATGCTCAAGTCTCTGGAGTGAAGCGAGAGTGCGACCCACTGAGCCACGGTTGACACCTGAACTATTCAAAAATGTGATGACCCGAGAACAATGAGAGAGCCAATGCTGTGTGAGCCCAGTGAATCTCCTGATATCCACTCCGAGCAGAAAATTAACTTGATTCTACCTTTTAAGTAGCAAAAAGAAATCATATCTGGAATCCCATTGGCCAGCTGTGCTGTGTTAAGGAAATCTTTCTTTGCTTTCATTGCAGTTGCTGGTTGTTGAGCTTTTTAACGTATTGCATCGCCTGTTACTAACTTGTGGGCCTCCCTCTGTTCAACGACAAGTGACCATGGTTGTACAGCAGACGATACGAGCAGCTCAGGATCACCTTCAAGGGCTGGTGAAGAAGGCTCGGGGTAAGTTGGATAGGAAAAACAGTTGCTTCTGTTACCTGCCCCAAAAAAGAACCTAAGTGTGCTAAGATCTGTCGCGTGGATATCGAAGGGTGAATGTTCTGCGTGCAGCTCCAGTTGTGGAGACTGACCTCTGACAGCAACACGTAGCAGGGATTTGTACGAATGCAATCCCATACGGTTTTCTGATTGTGCTCCTGCAGGCGAGCCTCCATGACAGGAGTGCAACTTCAGGATATTACAGGTTTTGTCATGTTTCGTACTCAGGATGAGGAAAGGCTCCCAGACCCACACCATTCAGTGACTTTCTCTTAGTGGCAAATTTGAACAGAATTCTTTGAGGATATAACGAGCATGGTGGATAGAGGTGTACCGATGGATGTGGTGTATTTAGATTTCCAAAAGGCATTCGATAAGGTGCCACACAAAAGGTTACTGCAGAAGATAAAGGTACGCGGAGTCAGAGGAAATGTATTAGCATGGATAGAGAATTGGCTGGCGAACAGAAAGCAGAGAGTCGGGATAAATGGGTCTTTTTCCGGTTGGAAATCAGTGGTTAGTGGTGTGCCACAGGGATCAGTGCTGGGACCCCAACTGTTCACAATATACATAGATGACCTAGAGGAGGGGACAGAGTGTAGTGCAACAAAATTTGCAGATGACACAAAGATTAGTGGGAAAGCGGGTTGTGTAGAGGACTCAGAGAGGCTACAAGGAGATTTGGATAGGTTAAGCGAATGGGCTAAGGTTTGGCAGATGGATTACAATGTCGGAAAATGTGAGGTCATCCACCTTGGGGGAAAAAAAACAGTAAAAGGGATTATTATTTGAATGGGGAGAAATTACAACATGCTGTGGTGCAGAGGGACCTGGGGATCCTTGTGCATGAAACTCTTTTAGAGTCTACCTGCAAAACATAAAACATTAAACCATGCCACCCGACCTGGGTGACACACCAGACATTTACAAGGCCCTTTTTTTCCTTTTTTTTTGTGTTTTTCTTTTTTTTTTGGGGGCACTAAAATCACAATTTTTCCCCAGTGCCCCCTATAAAAGGGAAGGGGACACTAAAAGCACCGGCAATTAAAACAAATTAAACTTTAAAACGTAAAATCAAATTAAAATTTGGTTGCCGGGCGTGAATCCCAAAAGGTTAGTTTGCAGGTGCAGCAGGTAATCAGGAAGGCAAATGGAATGTCGGCCTTCATTGTGAAAGGGATGGAGTACAAAAGCAGGGAGGTGTTGCTGCAACTGTATAAGGTATTGGTGAGGCCGCACCTGGAGTACTGCGTGCAGTTTTGGTCACCTTACTTAAGGAGGGATATACTAGCTTTGGAGGGGGTACAGAGACGATTCACTCGGCTGATTCGAGAAATGAGGGGGTTACCTTATGATGATAGATTGAGTAGACTGGTTCTTTACTCCTTGGAGTTCAGAAGGATGAGGGGTGATCTTATAGAAACATTTAAAATCATGAAAGGGATAGACAAGATAGAGGCAGAGAGGTTGTTTCCACTGGTCGGGGAGACTAGAACTAGGGGGCACAGCCTCAAAATACGGGGGAGCCAATTTAAAACCGAGTTGAGAAGGAATTTCTTCTCCCAGAGGGTTGTGAATCTGTGGAATTCTCTGCCCAAGGAAGCAGTTGAGGCTGGCTCATTGAATGTTTTCAAGTCAAAGATAGATAGATTTTTAAGCAATAAGGGAATTAAGGGTTACGGGGAGCGGGCAGGTAAGTGGAGCTGAGTCCACGACCAGATCAGCCATGATCTTATTGAATGGCGGAGCAGGCTCGAGGGGCTAGATGGCCTACTCCTGTTCCTAATTCTTATGTTCTTATGTTCTTATAATCAGATTCTTCATTCCTGACTCTTTATAAAATGAAATGCCACTCCCATAATTTATTAGCCTGTTCTAACTAAAAGTTATGGTTCATATAAGAATTAGGAGCAGGAGTAGGCCACTTGGCCCCTCGAGCCTGCTCCACCATTCAATAAGATCATCGCTAATCTTCTACACCAACTCCACTTTCCCGCCCGATCTCTGTCTTGAATATACTCAAAGACTGAGCCTCCACAGCCCTCTGGGGTAGAGAATTCCAAAGATTCACCATCCTCTGAGTGAAAGGGTTTCTCCTCATCTCAGTCCTAAATGGCCAGCCCCTTATCCTGAGACCATAACACCTAGTTCTAAGCTCACCAGTCCGGGGAAATAGCCTCACGGCATCTACCCTGTCAATCCCTCATTACCTTTCAGTAAAACGTTATGTTGCTGCTTTGTTTAAAGTGGACACGGTTGTTTTCTAGATGACGGACATGTGCCTGAGGAGGATTCGCTGACCGCTTTAGGGGAAGGAGGGAAAAGCGGGGGTCTGATTCCCGGTAAATCGGTCGTGTTTGCCGCGCTGGAGCTGCTCATGTTCATCCTGGTCCGCCACCTCCCGCAGCTGAATCCTAAAGTGACAGACTCGCCCAGTCACGTTCTCAGTAAGACGCAGCCCTTAGCGGAGGAGAGTGCACAGCTTGTAGCCGTCACTGTTTCCATCCTAGCTGATTTGCCATCGCTTTGTTCTCCAACAGGTAAGAGCAGCTTAAAAAAAACAAGTGCTAAATAAGTATTATTTAATACCCAGAATGATCCTGCAATGTCTAGTCGGAGGAACCAATTAATTTAATCTACAGGTTGTAACATCTCAATGACTCCCGCTGTCCGGTTGATAGTAACTGACCTGGCTTCCTTGTGTTTAATCTTAAACCTAACTTAGTTAAGTTTTACACAGATAGAATTCCATAGCGTCTGCAGCACAGAAACAGGCCATTCGGCCCAACTAGTCCACACGACCCTTCTCCCACCCCATCCTCTCTTCATTCTATCGGCTTCATCCTCCTATTCCTTTCTCCCTCCTATAGCTTCCCCTTAAATACATCGATACTATTCACTTCAACCACTCCCTGTGGTAGCAAGTTCCACATTCTCACCACTCTCTGGGTAAAGAAGTTTCTCCTGAATTCCCGATTGGATTTATTAGTGACTATCTTAAATTTTTGGGCTCCCACAAGTGGAAACATCTTCTCTACGTCTACTCTTATCAAATTCTTTCAGAATTTTAAAGACCCCTCTCAGGTCACCCTTCAGTCTTCCCTTTCCTAGAGAAAAAGGCCCCAGCTTGTTCAGACTTTTCTGATAGTTCTAACCCCTCAGATCTGATATAAATCCTTGTGAATCTTTTTTTGCACCTTTTCCAGTGCCTCTATATTCTTTTTATAACATGGAGATCAGAACTGAGCACAGGACTGTTAAGTGTGGTCCAATGAATGGCGGGGCTGTGCAGGAGCCAGATTTACTCCCCAGAGCACAGTGCTCTTCTGCAATTTATAAACCCATGGGATTATTAATGCACTGCATGTTTGTGAACTGCACAGAGCTACACCCCGAGGCTGGGTCAGGATTTTCGCATGCAGTGTGCTGGGTCGAGTTGTTTGCTGGGCCAGGCTGCTGGGGTTGGTAGAGCAGGGATCATTTATCCCGGTGAAGAGATTTAACCAACCTAGTTTGCACTTAAGATGAAGAAGGGAGATGTGAACTTTATTCTCAAACTGTGCTGTCGTGATGGAAAGAATTAGAGAAGGAAAAGCATGTGCGTAATGAAAAGGAAAACTTTGGTTTATATAATGCCTTTCACGACCTCAAAGCACTTTACAGCCAATTTTGAAGTGTAGTCACTGTTGTAATATAGGAAACACAGCAAGATCCCACAAACAATAATGAGATAATAACCAGATAGTGACCCTGAAATTCCGACGTCGCCGGGCCCGTACGGAGTTTCAATGCGCATGCGCTGAAAACCAGATTTTCCAATCTGTCAAGTTTCTGGCTTGACAGATCTCGCGCATATCTGGAGCGAGGACATTTGTATGTGCAAATCTGTGATATTTATGCATACAAATGTCCTCAAATATCTTGCGCCTGAAAAAGCAGACGCATAGTCTACTTTTACAGGCACAAGTTTTTTAAAACATATAAAATAAAGTTATGAAAACATATTTTATTGTTTAAAAACCCTGCCCACAACAGTAAGTTTATTTTAAGGCATAATTTAAAAAACTTTTTTAAAAATCGGGAAAATATATTTTTTTATAAGACATTAGTAACTTTAATTTAAATGAATCTTAAATATGCAGTGTATATTTTCTATTTTTTATTAGTGTTTTGGGTATTTGGGGGGGTTCTCATTCAAAGTAATAGGAGCTTCAGACTTACGAAACTCCTATTACTATGAATGAGAATATACTATACTTGATTGGCTGCCCAGAGCCATGTGACTCCAGGTCCAGGCCTGCGCACGTCCCGCCGTGCACGCGCTGCGATGCGCAGCAAGAGGAGGCCTGTGCATCGGAAAGTCGAGCGGGCACAGCACCTTCAGGTAGGTGCGTCTTTTTTTCTCTCAAATCTAGTCAACCGCCCACGGGAAGGAGAAGGCGGAATTTCTGGGCCATTCTGTTTTAGTGATGTTGATTGAGGGATAAGTATTGGCCAGGGAGAACTTCCCTGCTCCTCTTTAAAATAATGCCATGGGATCTTTTACATTCACCCGATAGAGCAGACGGGGCCTCGGGTTAACGTCTCATCAATAGCACTCCCTCAGCAATGTTCCCTGTGTGTTTTTATTCGTGCAAGGGCCAGTTAACTGCATGCGTGGTTATTACCAATGAAAAGCCAATCGGAGGCCTGCGCGGGACCTCCAGATTGCAGCACGGCCGCGCAGCTTTGCAGGAACATTGTCCCTCAGCGCTGAGCTGCAGTAACGGCCTGGGTTTTGTGCTCCAGTCTCTGGAGTGGGACTTGAAACCACAACCTTCTGAATAAAATCTCTTAAGGACGTTCGCGTTCTGTGTAAATTTCCCATGTTGGATTGCCTGATTTACAATGATAGGAAGGGGAAGAAATGCAAGGGACCATTGCCCCAAAAGATGCTTAGTTTGCAATAACACATTGTCCCATTCCCTATTTAAAGTGGTGAACTGTTGCAGCCACACTTTTTAAACTGAGGGGTGGTAGTTGTTAGTGTTTTCCAGTTTAATTATTATTCCATGTTACTCCATAGTGATCCATACTTGGAATGGACATCAGTTCATACGTTTTATTAACTTTTGCTGTCCTGGCCTAAACTTCGTCATCAGAACATGACATTTAAAATCTTTCAATCTTCATAAATGTTTACAGCACATGGGAGGAGGTCATTCAGCCCATCGTGCCTGTGCTGGTTCTAGCTGTCCAACTGGACCAGTGTACCGCAATCCTGTTTCCCTGCCCCCCCTCTCTCCCGTTGTCTTTTTATATTCTTCCTTTTCAAACACTTACCCAGTTCCCTTTAAAAGATGCTACAGTCCCTGCTTTGGCCACTCGTTGTAAGGCGACCCACATCCTCAAGATCGATGTCTGCTAAACGGCTTGCAATTTGGTTCAATTTTCACAGGAAGTTTGACTGTACTGCCCACCATCCTTTTCCTGATCACGGGAGTGCTGAGAGAAACGGCGGTCAAGTCAGCAGGTAACCACGTGTCGCACCCGGTCAGTGCGGCACTGCAGGGGATCAAAACTATCATAACCTCGCCACTCGCCAAAGCGGATCAAATCCATAAGCAGTGGAAAGCTCTGGTCTGCAGCTCTCTGGCTTCCATCTTGGAGTATTCCAAACCAGGTAGGGCACGTAAAGTGCAGCCAAGTACTTGACAGTAGGCCTTTAGTAAAGGACATTTACCTGGGCTCCTCCTGGCTGGTCTGGTAAAGCTATGGCTCCCTTTTGTTGCACCCACCTGTCAGGTGGCCGTGGCCAGTTAAGGACGGGACCATTTTTTTGCAATGGATAACCCAACGCTCGAAGCCATTCATTTCCTTCAGCTGCTCCCGCAGCCAAGCGCTGAGATATGGAGGCTTGAGTGTTTCAGATGCAGTGGGAAGCAGTGTGTCGGAGTGGCTGCCATTTTACCAGGGTCTCCCACGCGTAATCCCAGCAATTTGAAGAGATTAGGGATCCTAACTGATGATGGTGCATTGGGATCCTGATTGGCAGATGGCGAGGGCACATTGGGATCCTGATTGGTAGATGGTGAGGGCACATTAGGATCCTGATTGGCAGATGGTGAGGGCACATTGGGATCCTGATTGGTAGATGGTGAGGGCACATTGGGATCCTGATTGGTAGATGGTGAGGGCACATTGGGATCCTGATTGGCAGATGGTGAGGGCACATTGGGATCCTGATTGGCAGATGGTGAGGGCACATTGGGATCCTAATTGGCAGATGGTGAGGGCACATTGGGATCCTGATTGGTAGATGGTGAGGGCACATTGGGATTGGCAGATGGTGAGGGCACATTGGGATCCTGATTGGCAGATGGTGAGGGCACATTGGGATCCTGATTGGCAATTGGTGAGGGCACATTGGGATCCTGATTGGTAGATGGTGAGGGCACATTAGGATCCTGATTGGCAGATGGTGAGGGCACATTGGGATCCTGATTGGTAGATGGTGAGGGCACATTAGGATCCTGATTGGCAGATGGTGAGGGCACATTGGGATCCTGATTGGCAGATGGTGAGGGCACATTGGGATCCTAATTGGCAGATGGTGAGGGCACATTGGGATCCTGATTGGTAGATGGTGAGGGCACATTGGGATTGGCAGATGGTGAGGGCACATTGGGATCCTGATTGGCAGATGGTGAGGGCACATTGGGATCCTGATTGGCAGATGGTGAGGGCACATTGGGATCCTGATTGGTAGATGGTGAGGGCACATTGGAATAGGCAGATGGTGAGGGCACATTGGGATCCTGATTGGCAGATGGTGAGGGCACATTGGGATCCTGATTGGTAGATGGTGAGGGCACATTGGGATTGGCAGATGGTGAGGGCACATCGGGATCCTGATTGGCAGATGGTGAGGGCACATTGGGATCCTGATTGGCAGATGGTGAGGACACATCGGGATCCTGATTGGCAGATGGTTAGGGCACATTGGGATCCTGATTGGTAGATGGTGAGGGCACATTGGGATTGGCAGATGGTGAGGGCACATCGGGATCCTGATTGATAGATGATGAGGGCACATTAGGATCCTGATTGGTCGATGGTGAGAGCACATTGGGATCCTGATTGGTCAATGGTGAGGGCACACTGCTTCATCTCTTGCTGAACTGCCTCACTGTGGCATTGGATGGCAAAGTGATGGTGAGGTTTCTGGGGAACACACTGTTAGCCTATATTCCTCTGTGCCTGGTATTGTAGACACCCCTTCTCTGAGTTACTCAATATTTCTACCAATTGTGGGCACACAAGCTTGTGGTTGAGCTGAAGGTGAGGGGTTAGAGAGATGCGATTTCTTTGTGGTGCTTTTAGGGTGCTGTTGTTCTCTTTGCACTCGTCTTGTGCTCATCCCACTTGTATCTGCTGTCATATGTGAGCAAAGGTATGAGCTCACCGTCCTAGACGTCTCAAACTATTGTCCTAAAGTTTGGTGCATATGTGAGTGGTGTGCCCTTTACTCCCGGAACTGTTGACACTCCGCTCCTCTCTCTTTCAGACGAGTCCAAGCCGAGTGTGGATGAAGTGAGTATGCTGACAGCGATTACCCTCTTCCTGCTGTCCGCCAGCGACCAGGTGATTGGGATCTCCTCCCTCCAGAATTGTTGCATTGAGAGATTCGGAAGTGCTTTAAATTCCTGTGACCCCTGGGTAAGACGTACATAACTCTTTGTCGCGATAGCGTATTAATCGCAGCACCAAGTGCGAAAAACAGAAATTAGGTTTCCTCTCCCCCAGGGGGGGGAAAAAATGCTCCTTTAATTTGGGAATATTTTCATTGGTGATGGATTCTCCTTGCCTCCCCCATCTACATGGTCGCCCCTCCCCCAGACTGCACCAATGTTCACATCTTTGGCCCCATGTACGTGCTGCATCCCAGTGAGCGCACCCATCAGCACAATGCCAGCTTCCGTGTGTACGCTCATAATGCCCAGCTTCACCTGCCCCGCCCACGCACTCCGTTCCATGGCGTCGCTACAACGCCTCACCGATGTCAAGTCGTGGATGAGCCAGACCTGCTGCTCCTGAACCCCGGCAAAACCAAAGCCACGCTGCCCGGTTCCCACTGGACACTGACCGCCCCCTCCATCCACTCCCCCTGCTGCTCACTTGGGCTGAACCCAAAAGTGTATAAATCTCGGTGTTCTGTTTGTCCCCAGGTTCCAGCCCCACTCCCAGCCTGTCACCAAAATGGCCTGCAGCCCCATCGTGGTATTCCCCGATCCCAATTCCGAACATCGCCCTCACTGGTTCCTGCATCCTCATCCACATCTCCACCTCCAAGCTCCACTTATCCAACGGCCTCCCCTCTCTCCGCGCCCACCCCCCCCCCTCCCCAAGCCTCTGTGCCCCCCCCCCCTTTCCCTGGGCCTCTTTTCCCCGCCCCATGTCACCTCGCTCTCTCTGCTCCCCCCCCAAAAGCCTCCCCTGCTCATCCATTACTGAACTGGAGGATGCCATTTAGCCCCTCGAGCTTGTTCTGCCGTTCAATTAAACCATTGCTGCTCTGTACCTCTGTTCCATTTTCCTGCCTTTGCTCCATATCCTTTGATACCATTACCTAACAAAAATCTAGTGATCTCAGTCATAATTTTAACTGACCCCCCAGCATCCACAACCTTTTGTGGGGAGAGAGTTCCAGATTTCCATTACCCCTTGTGTGGGGGAAAAAGTGCTTTTTGACATCACCCCTGAATGATCCAACTCTAATTTGAAGGTTGTGCCCCCTTGTTCTGGACTCCCTCAGCAGAAGAAAGTCTTCAAGTATGTACATATGTACATCCACTTCTTCCAGTTCTGGCGAAAGGTCATCGACCTGAAACATTAACTCTGTTTCTCTCTCCGCTGCTGAGTGTTTCCAGCATTGTCTGTTATTATTGATGTTGGATATATACATAAGAACGTAAGAATTAGGAACAGGAGTAGGCCATCTAGCCCCTCGAGCCTGCTCCGCCATTCAACAAGATCATGGCTGATCTGGCCGTGGACTCAGCTCCACTTACCCGCCCGCTCCCCGTAACACTTAATTCCCTTATTGGTTAAAAATCTATCTATCTGTGATATGAATACATTCAATGAGCTAGCCTCAACTGCTTCCTTGGGCAGAGAATTCCACAGATTCACAACCCTCTGGGAGAAGAAATTCCTTCTCAACTCGGTTTTAAATTGGCTCCCCCGTATTTTGAGGCTGTGCCCCCTAGTTCTAGTCTCCCTGACCAGTGGAAACAATCTCTCTGCCTCTATCTTGTCTATCTCTTTCATTATTTTAAATGTTTCTATTAAGATCACCCCTCATCCTTCGGAACTCCAACGAGTAAAGACCCAGTCTACTCAATCTATCATCATAAGGTAACCCTCTCATCTCCGGAATCAGCCTCGTGAATCGTCTCTGTACCCCCTCCAAGGCTAGTATATCCTTCCTTAAGCAAGGTGACCAAAACTGCACGCAGTACTCCAGGTGCGGCTCACCAATACCCTGTCCAGTTGCAGCAGGACCTCCCTGCTTTTGTACTCCATCCCTCTCGCAATGAAGGCCAACATTCCATTCGCCTTCCTGATTACCTGCTGCACCTGCAAACTCACCTTTTGGGATTCATGCACAAGGACCCCCAGGTCCCTCTGCACCGCAGCATGTTGTAATTTCTCCCCATTCAAATAATAATCCCTTTTACTGTTTTTTTTTCCAAGATGGATGACCTCACACTTTCCGCCATTGTATTCTATCTGCCAAACCTTAGCCCATTCGCTTAACCTATCCAAATGTCTTTGCAGCCTCTTTGTGTCCTCTACACAACCCGCTTTCCCACTAATCTTTGTGTCATCTGCAAATTTTGTTACACTACACTCCGTCCCCTCTTCCAGGTCATCTATGTATATTGTAAACAGTTGTGGTCCCAGCACCGATCCCTGTGGCACACCACTAACCACCGATTTCCAACCTGAAAAGGACCCATTTATCCCGACTCTCTGCTTTCTGTTAGCCAGCCAATTCTCTATCCATGCTAATACATTTCCTCTGACTCCGCGTACCTTTATCTTCTGCAGTAACCTTTTGTGTGGCTCCTTATCGAATGCCTTTTGGAAATCTAAATACACCACGTCCATCGGTACACCTCTATCCACCGTGCTCGTTATATCCTCAAAGAATTCCAGTAAATTAGTTAAACATGATTTCCCCTTCATGAATCCATGTTGCGTCTGCTTGATTGCACTATTCCTATCTAGATGTCCCGCTATTTCTTCCTTAATGATAGCTTCAAGCATTTTCCCCACTACAGATGTTAAACTAACCAGACTATAGATACCTGCCTTTTGTCTGCCTCCTTTTTTAAACAGAGGCGTTACATTAGCTGCTTTCCAATCCGCTGGTACCTCCCCAGAGTCCAGAGAATTTTGGTAGATTATAACGAATGCATCTGCTATAACTTCCGCCATCTCTTTTAATACCCTGGGATGCATTTCATCAGGACCAGGGGACTTGTCTACCTTGAGTCCCATTAGCCTGTCCAGCACTACCCCCCTAGTGATAGTGATTATCTCAAGGTCCTCCCTTCCCACATTCCCGTGACCAGCAATTTTTGGCATGGTTTTTGTGTCTTCCACTGTGAAGACCGAAGCAAAATAATTGTTTAAGTCTCAGCCATTTCCACATGTAATGTTGGTTTGACGTGTTTACAGATGTTGAAAGCCTAATGCACGACATGAGACTAAGACCAGTGGCTCATCTCTCCTTTGTAGGTTCAAAAAAAATGTTACCAGCTTCTGCTTTCAGTGTTCCAGCAGTCGAACCGTGCCCTCTCCACCCCTTACATCCACGCCTTGGCTCCACTGGTGGTCGAGAAGCTAAAAGCTGTGGAAAATCAGAAACCGGCCCACAATGCAGAGCTTCAAGCAGTACAAGAAGGAATCAAAGTCCTCGAGATTCTGGTAAACCTCGCAGAGGAGCAAAACAGTAAGTGGATCCCTCCTGTGAAGTAGCCTCTGTGTGAGCTGTCTGTCAGGCAACTCGGGAGCCCCTTTCACACCTGCGAGACATCACAGCCATTGAACTGCTTTAGAAGTGTAGCCACTATTGTAGTGTAGGCGAAGGAGTGGCGAGAGATTGTAGAGGAATGCGATCGGGGCCCAGAAGAGGCGAGGGCCCAGGGGCAGCACGGGCCCAGCCCACACTGCGATATCTGTGCGCACTAGGTCCGTGCAGCAGAGCAGGTCTCCAGTTGTCTTGGTTAATCCTTGCCACTCGACCGAGACCTAGCTTATGTCAAGCCCGTGTGGTGGCTGGTGTACAACGGTCACCCCACATTAAAAAAATCTATGCACAGGCGTCTTCCACCCTTCAGGATTTAGTTCGGGATCAGGAATTTTAGGTCCTTCATTGAAACACCTGTGAACTTTATAACGTGGAAGCAAGTCATCCTCGATTGGAGGGACTGCCTATGATGATGATGTAGGGAACATTGCAGCCAATTTGCGCACAGCGATGTGTTAATGTCTATTTTTAGTGATGTTGGTTGAGGGATACCAAGGAAAACTTCCCTGCTTTTCTTCAAATAGGGGAATCGGAGCTTTAACGTCCACCTGAGTGGGTAGACGGGGCCTCGGTTTAACGTCATGTCTAAAAGACGGCACCTCCGACAGTGCAGCGCTCCCTCAGCACTGGCTTCAGGAGTGATAGCCTTAGATTGTGCACTCAGATCTCTGGAGTGGTGCTTGAACCCACAACCCTCTGATTCAGAGCCGAGAGCGCCACCCACTGAGCCGCAGCTGACATCCGGCAGTTATTAACCACTCTCGAGTGCCTGTGTTGTTTGACCTTGGGTCTCACCTAACTGGGTTTCATTCAGTCCCAGAGATGCTCAGGATGACCGCAGTTTCCCTTTCGCACATATTGGGCCTAAAATTGAGGTCGGAGGCTTCCTTCATATGAACACCTCCGACCCGAAAAAAAATCTACGAATCTACCTGTTGGTCTTGGAGAAACGTAGGAACCCAGTCGGAGGCCAAGATTCGCTACACAGGGAGAAAGGAATAGAAGGATATGCTGATAGGGTGAGATGAAGAGGAGTGGGAGGAGGCTCATGTGGAGCATAAACACTGGCAAATTACCTGTTTTTGTGCTGCACTTTGGATGTAATTCTATATATACACTAACTGTAATTAGAAGATATGAGCTCAAGAATATTGCCCTAATGAAAAGCCTTTTTCTTCTCAGGAACCCAGCTGCTTGCTCTTTTGGTCCCCACTCTCATCTCGTATCTGCTGAGTGAGAAGACTTTCAGCTCGGCCTCCACGGCCTCCAAGGGTCTCCATGAACTCGCGCTGCAGGATCTCATGCGCATTGGTCCCCTCTACCCCAGCGCCTTCAAGGCGGTGATGGGGGCAGCGCCCGAACTCAAATCCAAGCTGGAAGCTGCGATCCGAGCCAGCCAAGCCAGCTCCCGGGCCAAGGCTGCGGCCCAGCAAGCCAAGCCTGCCGTACAGGCTGCGCCCACCATCAAGCTGAAGACCAGCTTTTTCTAAGCGAGGGTCAGAGGTGTTTTCACACCGACTTGGAAAGCTGTTGAACAGCTCCACCTCCCGCTTCCCGCTGTGTGAGTGTGCAAGTTGGCTCCCCTGATGTCTTCTGTACAGGTTTATGGTTTCTGTTAGTTATGTAAATTGCTCAAGAACAAAAAAAAAACAATTTGGGTTGATTAATCAAAAACTGCGTGTATAGGCATCACAAGATTATATCGCAAGGTACGTTATAAATAAAGAGCGTTTTTTTTAATAAAAGAGAATCTTTTTATCGTTTACAGTGAGCAATCTGCTTCTATAAACCTTAACAAAAGTGCGTTAGTCTATCTATAATATATATTTCAGTTTTTTTTGCGGGCTATTGAAAACTTTCCGTGTAAAAATAAAAATGTCCGCAGTGGTTTGCCACGATTCCCTGTCACACTGTCGCGTGGTACTGTTATCTTTCCCCCACATTTTCTTGCCAGTAACTGAAATTTCTAATGTCTAAAATAAAGTTTCAAAATAAAAAATTTTTGAATTCAAAATAATGTCGCACTTCATAAACATTGCACTTGTCTATTACATTGTCTTTTGCACCTTTTTAATGCCTTTGCGAAAGGTGTTATCTTCAAAGTGTCAGCCTCTCCTACAAACCTGGGCTCAGACTTGATTGTTTAACCTGGAGCTGTGAAAGGAGATGGTGCAGTCTGAGCATGTGCAGGGAGTGCAGTTTCCCAGAATGTATCAGTACCATTAAGTCAGTTGAACTGCTGAATTTTTTTTCTATGGCTTATAGCAGTTTGTGTTGTCTTTTTGTTTAAATTATTTTTAAAAAGCTAGAGGACAAATTTCAACAGCTTTATTCATCATAAACAGCAACAACTTGTATTTATATAGCCCCTTTAAAATATCCCAAGGCACTTTCAAACAAATTTGACACTGAGCCACACAAGGAGAAATTAGGACAGGTGACCAGAAGATCGGTAAAGAGGTAGGTTTTAAGGGACGTCTTAAAGAAGGAGAGAGAGGAAGAGAGGTTTAGGGAGAGAATTCCAGAACTTACGGCAGCTGAAGGCACGGTCACCAATGGGAGAGCGATGGAAATCGGGGGTATGCAAAAGGCCAAAATTGGAAGAGCGCAGAGATCTCAGAGGGTTGTAGGGCTGGAGGAGGTTCCAGAGATGGGGAAGGGCCATGCCGTGGAGAGGTTTGAAGAGAACAATGAGAATTTTAAGATCGAGATGTTGCCAGACCAGGAGCAATCAGCGAGAACAGGACTTGGTTCAGGTAAGGTTCATACTGTAAAAGAGAATGTGTGTGTGGCTGTGTGAAGTAAAGTCACATGACTACTCATTACACACCTGTTGTAATTTTTATTTTCTATAACTTTCAGAAAGCACATTAACCTGAGAGAGGCTGACTATCTCCATTTTAGTTCATTCATCAAAAAATTCAGCTTTGAAGCAAAATCTCTATCTCACCTGTGCTTTGTTGGCCAAAAACATAAACGTTATAATTACTGTGGGAGGGAGACATGGAGTCTTTCCTCATTCTAATTTGATCACTCTTACAAGTAAGTTGAATTTTGAATGCAAACAAAGCCTCTTTGAGGGGTTATTTTGGCCTCTCTTCCATCCACCCTTGGGAGTGGATGGAGGATTAGAGGTGAGTGACAGTGCGAGCTAGGGGGAAGGAAGATTACAGAGTTTCAAAGGCTATTTAGCAGTAGAAAAGGGAGTGAAAGGGCTAGGGGATGCAATTGGAGTGAAGGGGTGGATGACTGCAAGTGATAAGGGAACAAATGCAAGGGGGTCATTGAGGGCCACATCTTCCCTATAACTTAATATCTAAAAATCTATCAATCTCTGACTCAACAACTGAGTTTCTACAGCCCTCTGGGGTAGAGAATTCCAAGGATTCACCGCCCTCTGAGTGAAGAAGGAATTGAAAGAGATTCTAGAATGGTTCTTGCGGATTGGAAGGTAGCAAATGTAATCCCTGTCGTCGGGAAAGTGCTAGAATCTATTATTAGTGGTAACAGGACACTTATAAAATAAGATTGGGCAGACAACACGGATTTATGAAAGGGAAATCATGTTTGACATCTGTTCGTTTTTGTGGTTGTAACTAGCAGAATAGTGTAACGTAGCCAAGTTTGCTGACGATACAAAGATGGGAGGAAAAGCAATGTGTGAGGAGGACACAAAAAATCTGCAAAAGGACATAGACAGGCTAAGTGGGCAAAAAATTGGCAGATGGAGTATAATGTCGGAAAGTGTGAGGTCATGCACTTTGGCAGAAAAAAATCAAAGAGCAAGTTATTATTTAAATGGAGAAAGATTGCAAAGTGCTGCAGTACAGCAGATCCTGGGGGTACTTGTGCATGAAACACAAAAGGATAGTATGCAGGAACAGCAAGTGATCAGGAAGGCCAATGGTATCTTGGCCTTTATTGCAAAGGGGATGGAGTTTAAAAGCAGGGAAGTCTTGCTACAGCTATATAAGGTATTGGTGAGGCCACACCTGGAATACTGCGTACAGTTTTGGTTTCCATATTCCATATATACTTGCTCTGGAGGCAGTTCAGAGAAGGTTCACTCGGTTGATTCCGGGGATGAGGGGGTTTGACTTATGAGGAAAGGTTGAGTAGGTTGGGCCTCATTGGAATTCAGAAGAATGAGAGGTGATCTTATCGAAACGTATAAGATTATGAATGGGCTTGACAAGGTGGATGTTTCCACTGATGTGGGAGACTAGAACTAGAGGGCATGATCTTAGAATAAGGGGCCGCCCATTTAAAACAGAGATGAGGAGAAATTTCTTCTCTGAGGATTGTAAATCTGTGGAATTCGCTGCCTCAGAGAGCTGTGGAAGCCGGGACATTGAATAAATTTAAGGCAAAAATAGACAGTTTCTTAAACGATAAGGGAATAAAGGGTTATGGGGAGCGGGCGGGGAAGTGGAGCTGAGTCCATGATCAGATCAGCCATGATCTTATTGAATGGCGGAGCAGGCTCGAGGGGCCATATAGCCTACTCCTGTTCCTATTTCTTATGTTCTTAATAGATAAGGGGGGACCAGTGGATTTGATGTATTTGGATTTTCAGAAGGCATTCCATAAAGTGCCACAAAAGAGGTTCTTAAACAAAATTAGGGCTCATGGGATTGGGGGTAATATACTATCATGAATTGAGGATTGGTTAACGGACAGAAAACAGAGTATGAATAAACAGGCCATTTCGGGTTGGCAGTCTGTAACTAGTGGGATGCCGCAAGTGATACGTCCTTACTACATAGTATAAATGCACAAGAGGCCCATGCTTGAGAGAAGGTCAGTCTGTGACCTGTCCTTTATTCCTTAGCACTCCAAGTGATGAAGGTGGGTGGAGCTTCCCCTTTTATACCTGAAGGTCCAGGTTAGGAGTGTCTCCCACCTAGTGGTCAGTGTTTTCACGGTGTACAACTTAGGTCAGTTTATACATGGGTTACAATGCTGGTTGAATACATGACATCACCTCCCCCCCCCCCGCAAAGTCTTATTGGGATCACAGGTTGAGTCTCTCTGGTGGTTTACGCTCCCTTGTAGAGCGCCTGAGTTGGGGCTCCGGTTGTTGGGCGCTGGCCTGAGTGTCTGCTGTTTGCAGTGCCTCAGGCCTGTCCGGACTGCCCACAGTGACTGGGCTCTCCTCCCTTTTGGTTCCGGTGGTGGAGTGAACTCTATATCGTGTTCTTCCTCTGCTTCTTCTATGGGGTTGCTGAACCTCCTTTTTGTTTGATCCACATGTTTGCGGCAGATTTGTCCATTGGTAAGTTTAACTACCAGAATCCTGTTTCCCTCTTTGGCAACCACAGTGCCTGCGAGCCATTTGGGCCCTGCAGCGTAGTTGAGGACAAAAACAGGATCATTTACATCAATACATCGCGCCCTCGCATTCCTGTCATGGTAGTGATATTGTGACTGGCGCCTGTTCTCGACAATTTCTTTCATGGTGGGGTGTATAAGGGATAACCGGGTTTTGAGCGTCCTTTTCATTAGTAGCTCTGCGGGTGGAATCTCTGTGAGCGAGTGTGGTCGGGATCTATTGGCCAACAGGAGGCGTGATAAGTGGGTTTGTAGGGAACCCCTTTGGAATCTGAGCATCCCCTGTTTGATTATCTGCACTGCTCGTTCTGCCTGGCCGTTTGAGGCTGGCTTGAACGGTGCCGTTCTAACATGGTTAATTCCATTGCCTGCCATGAAGTCCTGAAGCACGGGCCATTGTCGCTGACCAAGATGTCCAGTAGACCGTGCGCGGCGAACATTGCCCGTAGACTTTCTACTGTGGCAGCGGATGTGCTTGAATTTAAAATGTCACACTCGATCCATTTGGAGTAGGCGTCTACTACAACTAAAAACATTTTCCCCATGAAAGGACCTGCATAGTCCACATGGATGCGTGACCAAGGCTTGGCGGGCCAGGGGCTAAGGGGGGCTTCCCTGGGCGCATGGCCCAGCTGGGCACACATGTTGCACCTGCGAACACAAAGTTCCAGATCTGCATCTATCCCTGGCCACCAAACGTGTGACCTGGCAATTGCCTTCGTCGTGACAATGCCCGGGTGCCCATTGTGGAGTTCTCTGATGAACACCTCTCTGCCCATCTGGGGAATGACTACGCGGTTTCCCCACAGTAGGCAATCGGCCTGAATCGAGAGTTCATCCTTGCGCCTGTGAAATGGTTTAAATTTCTCAGGGCATGCCCTGTACATGGCTGCCCAGTCCCTATTCAGGACACATTTCTTGACTAGAGACAATAGCGGGTCTCTATTTGTCCAGACTTTAATCTGACGGGCTGTCACGGGTGAGCCTTCGCTTCCGAAAGCTTCAACAGCCATGACCATCTCAGCACCATGCTCGGTAGCCCCCTCAGTGGTGGCTAGTGGGAGTCTGCTAAGTGCATCGGCGCAGTTTTCGGTGCCCGGTCTGTGCTGAATTGTGTAGTCATAGGCAGCTAACGTGAGTGCCCACCTCTGTATGCGGGCCGATGCGTTTGCATTTATGGCCTTGTTGTCGGCTAAAAGGGACGTTGGGGGTTTGTGATCTGTCTCCAGCTCAAACAGGTACTGGTGCATTTTCTTTACCGCATATACACATGCGAGCGCCTCCTTTTCTACCATCCCGTAGCCCCTTTCTGCCTGGGACAGACTCTTGGAGGCATAAGCTACCGGCTGTAACTGACCCTTGGCATTGACATGCTGCAGCACACACCCGACACCATAGGACGACGCGTCGCACGTTAACACAAGTTTCTTACATGGGTCATATAGCGTTAACAGATTGTTGGAACATAACAAATTACGTGCTCTATTAAAAGCCCTTTCCTGGCTGTCCCCCCAGACCCATTCGCGACCTTTGCGTAGGAGCACGTGTAGCGGCTCTAACAGTGTGCTCAATTTGGAAAGGAAGTTACCAAAATAGTTCAGGAGTCCCAGGAACGAACGCAGCTCCGTCGTGTTACGGGGTCTGGGTGCTCTCTGGATCGCTTCTGTCTTGGATGCAGTAGGGCTGATCCCGTCTGCTGCTACCCTCATCCCCAGGAATTCTACCTTTGGAGCTAGGAAGACGCACTTCGCCTTTTTCAGTCGCAGACCTACCCGGTCCAGTCTGCGTAGCACCTCCTCCAGGTTGTGGAGGTGTTCTTCAGTATCGTAACCCGTAATGAGGATGTCGTCCTGAAAAACCACCGTCCCTGGAATCAACTTGAGGAGGCTTTCCATATTTCGTTGGAAGATCGCGGCGGCCGAGCGAATCCCGAACGGACATCTGTTGTACTCAAACAACCCCTTGTGTGTCGTGATGGTGGTCAGGTTCTTTGACTCACTCGCCAGCTCCTGGGTCATATAAGCTGAGGTCAGGTCCAATTTTGAAAAAAGTTTGCCACCGGATAGCGTCGCAATGAGGTCCTCCGCTCTCGGTAGCGGGTACTGGTCTTGGAGTGACACCCGATTGATGGTGGCCTTGTAATCGCCACATATCCTGACCGACCCATCCGCCTTGAGCACCGGCACAATCGGGCTCGCCCAGTTACTGAATTTGACTGGCGAGATGATGCCTTCCCTCAACAGGCGGTCCAATTCGCCTTCTATCTTTTCCCGCATCACGTACGGCACCGCTCTGGCCTTGTGGTGTACTGGTCTGGCGTCTGGGTTTATGTGAATCACTACCTTGGCCCCCATGAAAGTGCCAATGCCGGGTTGAAATAATGAGTCAAATTTGTCCAGGACCTGTAAGCATGATACTCGCTCCACAGAGGAAATTGCATTGACATCGTCCCATTTCCAGTTCATGACAGCAAGCCAACTCCTCCCCAGTAGTGCGGGACCGTCCCATAGGACAACCCAGAGTGGCAACCTGTTCTCCGAATCTTTGTGGGTCACGACTACCGTGGCGCTGCCTAGCACCGGAATGATCTGCTTTGTGTAAGTCCGTAGCTGTGCGTCAATCGGCGATAATTTTGGCCTCCTGGGCTTGGATGCCCACAACTTTTCGAACTGTTTGATACCCATCAGGGACTGGCTGGCACCCGTGTCTAACTCCATTGATACTGGGATGCCATTGAGGAGCACTTTCATCATTATCGGTGGCGTCCTGGTGTATGAACTGTATATGTGCTCCACATGAACTCGCTGAAATTCAGCTTCCAGCGATTTCCCCCAGTGTTCATTTCTGCAATTTCTGCAGGTATTTTGCTCATCTCTGCAAACTCCGGCTGAATGTGTGCCTCCACGCCTCCAGCATGAGTTGCAGTTTGAAACAAAAGGTCCCTTGCCAGTCGATCGTCCCTGACTGCCCCTGTTATTGTCCTTGAGTGCACCATTAACAGGTGTTGATGGCCCCATTACTGGCCGCATTGTCCCTTGCAATGGCGTGAATTGCTGTTCAGTTTGCCATTGTCTCTGTCAAACTCCCCCTCTGGGTTCGACTACATGTTGGGGCATGCCTGACTGCCCTTGTCTGCCTGGAGAACTGTGTGCTGCTTTAACAATGTTGAATCTCTGTCCCAACCATTCTTTAACACAGTACCTCTCGTCTGTTCTGCTAGTGGCCATGCTCGCGTGGTTTAAATCCAAGTTTCTTGTCGCCATTGATACGTCCTTACTACACAATATAAATGCACACGAGGCCCATGCTTGAGAGAAGGTCAGTCTGTGACCTGTCCTTTATTCTTAGCACTCAAGTGATGAAGGTGGGTGGAGCTTCCCCTTTTATACCTGAAGGTCCAGGTTAGGAGTGTCTCCCACCTAGTGGTCAGTGTTCTCACGGTGTACAACTTAGGTCAGTTTATACATGGGTTACAATGCTGGTTGAATACATAACAGCAAGGATCAGTGCTTGGGCCCCAGCTATTCACAATCTATATCAATGATTTAGATGAGGGGACCAAATGTAATCTATCCAATTTTGCTGATGATACCAAACTAGGTGGGAATGTAAGTTGTGAGGAGGATGCAAAGAGACTTCAAGGGAATATAGACAAGCTAAGTGAATGGGCAAGAACATGGCAATATGCTTGCAATGGAGGGAGTGCAACAAGGGTTCACCAAACTGTTTCCTGCGGGGAGGGGGGGTGGGGGCGGGATTGTCCTATGAGGAGGGATTGAGTAGACTAGGTCTATATTCTCTGGAGTTTAGAAGAATGAGAGATGATCTCATTGAAACTGACAATTCTTACAGGGCTTGACAGGGTAGATGCTGAGAGGATGTTTCCCCGGGCTGGGGAGTCTAGAACCAGCGGTCACAGTCTCAGAATAAGGGGCCGGCCATTTAGGACTGAGATATGGAGACATTTCTTCACTCGGGGGGTGGTGAATCTTTGGAATTCTCCAGCCCAGAGGGCTGTGGAGGCTCAGTGGTTAAGTAATTCATAGATATTTGGATATTAAGGGAATCAAGGGATATGGGGATAGGACAGGAAAGTGGAGTTGAGGTAGAAGATAGGCCACGCGCTCATTGAATGGCGGAGCAGGCTCGAGGGGCCAAATAGCCTACTCCTGCTCCTATTTGTTATGGTCATATGTTCTCAACTTACATTGTGAAGTGCAGCCTGAAGCTGCCAGCTGCTTACTTACTTGCAACATTATAACACAGGTGAAAGGAAAGAAGAAAAGTGCGTGGTGCACAGAAGGAGAGAGAGAAAAACAGCGAAAGAAGAGAGAGATCACATTATCTGGCTTACCATTGCAACACTGCAGGAGATTCACCAGTATTATGAAAATCAGACCGATCTGGAGTACTGTGTTCAGTTTTGGGCACCAGGCCTCAAGAAAGATATATTGGTGCTGGATGGGGTGCAAGACAGATTCACTAGAATGATACTGGGCTAAATTATGAGGACTGGCTGCATAAAGTCTTTTTGTATTCCCTCGAGTTTAGAGGGTTAAGATGTGATCATTGTTTAAAATGATAAAGGAATTTAACATGGTTGATATAGAAAAACTGTTTCTTCTGGTGGGGGAATCCAGAACAAGGGGACATAATCTTATTAGAGCTAAGCCGTTCAGGGTGATGTCTGGAAGCATTTTTCACACCAAGCTAGTGGCAATCTGGATCTCTTCCCCGCCCAAAAGCCGTGGATTTAAAAAAATGTATTCGGGGATGTGGGCATCGCTGGCAAAGTCAGCATTTTTTAGTGTTCATCACAAGTTTCCCTTGAGAAGGTGAGCTGCCACAGTGCTGTTAGGGTAGGGAGTTCCAGGATTTTGACCCAGTGCCGATGACAGAATTGCGATACATTGCTAAGTCAGGATGGTGTGTGACTTGGAGGTGTTGGTGTTCCCATGTGCCTGCTGCCCCCATCCTCAGTGGTGGAAGTCAGGGTTTGGAAGATGCTGCCGTAGAAATCTTGTTGATTGGGGCTGCAGTGCATCCTGTACATGGTACACACTGCAGCCACATCATAGGCAGTCCCTCGAAATCGAGGAAGACTTGCTTCCACTCTAAAAGTGAGTTCTCAGGTGACTGAACAGTCCAATATGGGAATTACAAACTCTCTCACAGTTGGGACAGACAGTCATTGAAGGAAAAGGTGGGTGGGACTGGTTTGCCGCACGCTCCTTCCGCTGCCTGCGCTTGCTTTCTGCATGCTCTCGGCGACGAGGCTCGAGGTGCTCTGCGCCCTCCCAGATGCTTTTCCTCCACTTAGGGTGGTCTTTGGCCAGGGACTCCCAGGTGTCGGTGAGGATGTTGCATTTTATCAATGAGGCTTTAAGGGTGTGCTTGAAACGTTTCCTCTGCCCAACTGGGGCTCGCTTGCCGTGTCGGAGTTCCGAGTAGAGCGCTTGCTTTTGGAGTCTTGTGTCAGGCATCTGAACAATGTGGCCCGCCCAACGGAGCTGGTCAAGTATGGTCAGTGCTTCGATGCTGGGGACGTTTGCCTGATCGAGAATACCAATATTGGCGTGCCTGTCCTCCCAGGAGATTTGCAGGATCTTGCAGAGACATCGTTGGTGGTATTTCTCCAGCGATTTGAGGTGTCTACTGTATATGGTCCGCTTCTCTGAGCCATACAGAAGAACGGGTATCACTACAGCCCTGTAGACCATAAGCTTGGTGCCAGATTTGAGGGCCTGATCATCGAACACTTTCTTCCTCAGGTGGCCTAAGGCTGCGCTGGCGCACTGGAGGCGGTGTTGAACCTTGTCGTTGATGTCTGCCCTTGCTGATAATAGGCTCCCGAGGTATGGAAAGTGGCCCACAGTGTGCTGGTGCTGGAGGAAGTGAATGTACCCATAAGATAGATACGGACGAGGAAGGCCATTCAACCCATTTGCTTGTCTAGATAGAGGTCTTTAAGACTATGAAAGGTTTCAACAGGGTGGATGCAGAGAAAATGTTTCCACTTGTGGGGGAGACCAAAACTTAGGACCATAAATATCAGATGGTCACTAATAAATCCAATAGGGAATTGAGGAGAAACATCTTTACCCAGAGAGTGGTGAGAACGTGTACCTTGCTACCATAAGGAGTAGTTGAGGTGAATAGCGAGATGTATTTTAGGGGAAGCTCGATAAGCACGAGGGTGAAAGGAATAGAAGGATATGCTGATGTGGTGAGATGATGAGGGGAGGTGGAAGGCTCATGTGAAGCATAAACACCGGCATAGACCACCTGGGCCGAATGGCCTGTTTCTGTGCTGTACTTCGATGTAATTCTATGTAACATATATCTATGTAACCCAGAATGAACCTGAATGCCGCTCTCCTATCCCAACATCTAACTATTAAATGATTACAAGAATGTTTACTATTTATCACTTCTGATTTGCAATACAGCTCTTTGTGGAAGTCCATTCCATGTGTTGGTCACTCGTGTGAAGTTCCCGAGATGCGCCTCGCCCTGTATCTCCTTTATCGCATCGTTACAGTTTACTTTAAAGAAGTTCTCCATGTTTACATCCTTTTTTGCATACTGTTTACTATCTCTTGTTTCTGAGTTCCTGCCGGTCGCTTCCTTTCATGGTTGGAACGTTAGACTTTCCCAGACCTCTGATACTGGGGATCAGTTTCTTGGCTCCGCTCTGCAGTACCTCCAGCGCTTGACAATCTCCCCAGTGTCACAGTGACCAGAACAGGACACAGATCTGACCAGAACAGGACACAGTGCTCAAGGTGGGTCTGACCAGAACAGGACACAGTGCTCAAGGTGGATCTGACCAGAACAGGACACAGTGCTCAAGGTGGGTCTGACCAGAACTGGACACAGTGCTCAAGGTGGATCTGACTAGAACAGGACACAGTGCTCAAGGTGGGTCTGACCAGAACAGGACACAGTGCTCAAGGTGGATCTGACTAGAACTGGACACAGTGCTCAAGGTGGATCTGACCAGAACAGGACACAGTGCTCAAGGTGGATCTGACCAGAACAGGACACAGTGCTCAAGGTGGATCTGACTAGAACAGGACACAGTGCTCAAGGTGGGTCTGACTAGAACTGGACACAGTGCTCAAAGTGGATCTGACCAGAACAGGACACAGTGCTCAAGGTGGATCTGACTAGAACAGGACACAGTGCTCAAGGTGGATCTGACTAGAACAGGACACAGTGCTCAAGGTGGATCTGACTAGAACAGGACACAGTGCTCAAGGTGGATCTGACCAGAACAGGACACAGTGCTCAAGGTGGGTCTGACCAGAACTGGACACAGTGCTCAAGGTGGATCTGACTAGAACAGGACACAGTGCTCAAGGTGGGTCTGACCAGAACAGGACACAGTGCTCAAGGTGGATCTGACTAGAACTGGACACAGTGCTCAAGGTGGATCTGACCAGAACAGGACACAGTGCTCAAGGTGGATCTGACCAGAACAGGACACAGTGCTCAAGGTGGATCTGACTAGAACAGGACACAGTGCTCAAGGTGGGTCTGACTAGAACTGGACACAGTGCTCAAAGTGGATCTGACCAGAACAGGACACAGTGCTCAAGGTGGATCTGACTAGAACAGGACACAGTGCTCAAGGTGGATCTGACTAGAACAGGACACAGTGCTCAAGGTGGGTCTGACTAGAACAGGACACAGTGCTCAAGGTGGGTCTGACTAGAACTGGACACAGTGCTCAAAGTGGATCTGACCAGAACAGGACACAGTGCTCAAGGTGGATCTGACTAGAACAGGACACAGTGCTCAAGGTGGATCTGACTAGAACAGGACACAGTGCTCAAGGTGGATCTGACTAGAACAGGACACGGTGCTCAAGGTGGATCTGACTAGAACAGGACACGGTGCTCAAGGTGGATCTGACTAGAACAGGACACAGTGCTCAAGGTGGATCTGACCAGAACAGGACACAGTGCTCAAGGTGGATCTGACCAGAACAGGACACAGTGCTCAAGGTGGGTCTGACTAGAACTGGACACAGTGCTCAAAGTGGATCTGACCAGAACAGGACACAGTACTCAAGGTGGATCTGACTAGAACAGGACACAGTGCTCAAAGTGGATCTGACCAGAACAGGACACAGTGCTCAAAGTGGATCTGACTAGAACAGGACACAGTGCTCAAGGTGGGTCTGACCAGAACAGGACACAGTGCTCAAGGTGGATCTGACTAGAACTGGACACAGTGCTCAAGGTGGATCTGACCAGAACAGGACACAGTGCTCAAGGTGGATCTGACCAGAACAGGACACAGTGCTCAAGGTGGATCTGACTAGAACAGGACACAGTGCTCAAGGTGGGTCTGACTAGAACTGGACACAGTGCTCAAAGTGGATCTGACCAGAACAGGACACAGTGCTCAAGGTGGATCTGACTAGAACAGGACACAGTGCTCAAGGTGGATCTGACCAGAACAGGACACAGTGCTCAAGGTGGGTCTGACTAGAACAGGACACAGTGCTCAAGGTGGGTCTGACTAGAACTGGACACAGTGCTCAAAGTGGATCTGACCAGAACAGGACACAGTGCTCAAGGTGGATCTGACTAGAACAGGACACAGTGCTCAAGGTGGATCTGACTAGAACAGGACACAGTGCTCAAGGTGGATCTGACTAGAACAGGACACGGTGCTCAAGGTGGATCTGACTAGAACAGGACACGGTGCTCAAGGTGGATCTGACTAGAACAGGACACAGTGCTCAAGGTGGATCTGACCAGAACAGGACACAGTGCTCAAGGTGGATCTGACCAGAACAGGACACAGTGCTCAAGGTGGGTCTGACTAGAACTGGACACAGTGCTCAAAGTGGATCTGACCAGAACAGGACACAGTGCTCAAGGTGGATCTGACTAGAACAGGACACAGTGCTCAAAGTGGATCTGACCAGAACAGGACACAGTGCTCAAAGTGGATCTGACCAGAACAGGACACAGTGCTCAAGGTGGATCTGACCAGAACAGGACACAGTGCTCAAGGTGGGTCTGACCAGAACTGGACACAGTGCTCAAGGTGGATCTGACTAGAACAGGACACAGTGCTCAAGGTGGGTCTGACCAGAACAGGACACAGTGCTCAAGGTGGATCTGACTAGAACTGGACACAGTGCTCAAGGTGGATCTGACCAGAACAGGACACAGTGCTCAAGGTGGATCTGACCAGAACAGGACACAGTGCTCAAGGTGGATCTGACTAGAACAGGACACAGTGCTCAAGGTGGGTCTGACTAGAACTGGACACAGTGCTCAAAGTGGATCTGACCAGAACAGGACACAGTGCTCAAGGTGGATCTGACTAGAACAGGACACAGTGCTCAAGGTGGATCTGACCAGAACAGGACACAGTGCTCAAGGTGGGTCTGACTAGAACAGGACACAGTGCTCAAGGTGGGTCTGACTAGAACTGGACACAGTGCTCAAAGTGGATCTGACCAGAACAGGACACAGTGCTCAAGGTGGATCTGACTAGAACAGGACACAGTGCTCAAGGTGGATCTGACTAGAACAGGACACAGTGCTCAAGGTGGATCTGACTAGAACAGGACACGGTGCTCAAGGTGGATCTGACTAGAACAGGACACGGTGCTCAAGGTGGATCTGACTAGAACAGGACACAGTGCTCAAGGTGGATCTGACCAGAACAGGACACAGTGCTCAAGGTGGATCTGACCAGAACAGGACACAGTGCTCAAGGTGGGTCTGACTAGAACTGGACACAGTGCTCAAAGTGGATCTGACCAGAACAGGACACAGTGCTCAAGGTGGATCTGACTAGAACAGGACACAGTGCTCAAAGTGGATCTGACCAGAACAGGACACAGTGCTCAAAGTGGATCTGACCAGAACAGGACACAGTGCTTAAGGTGGATCTGACCAGAACAGGACACAGTGCTCAAGGTGGGTCTGACCAGAACTGGACACAGTGCTCAAGGTGGATCTGACTAGAACAGGACACAGTGCTCAAGGTGGGTCTGACCAGAACAGGACACAGTGCTCAAGGTGGATCTGACTAGAACTGGACACAGTGCTCAAGGTGGATCTGACCAGAACAGGACACAGTGCTCAAGGTGGATCTGACCAGAACAGGACACAGTGCTCAAGGTGGATCTGACTAGAACAGGACACAGTGCTCAAGGTGGGTCTGACTAGAACTGGACACAGTGCTCAAAGTGGATCTGACCAGAACAGGACACAGTGCTCAAGGTGGATCTGACCAGAACAGGACACAGTGCTCAAGGTGGGTCTGACTAGAACAGAACACAGTGCTCAAGGTGGGTCTGACTAGAACTGGACACAGTGCTCAAAGTGGATCTGACCAGAACAGGACACAGTGCTCAAGGTGGATCTGACTAGAACAGGACACGGTGCTCAAGGTGGATCTGACTAGAACAGGACACGGTGCTCAAGGTGGATCTGACTAGAACAGGACACAGTGCTCAAGGTGGATCTGACCAGAACAGGACACAGTGCTCAAGGTGGATCTGACCAGAACAGGACACAGTGCTCAAGGTGGGTCTGACTAGAACTGGACACAGTGCTCAAAGTGGATCTGACCAGAACAGGACACAGTGCTCAAGGTGGATCTGACTAGAACAGGACACAGTGCTCAAAGTGGATCTGACCAGAACAGGACACAGTGCTCAAGGTGGATCTGACTAGAACAGGACACAGTGCTCAAGGTGGATCTGACTAGAACAGGACACAGTGCTCAAGGTGGATCTGACTAGAACAGGACACAGTGCTCAAGGTGGATCTGACTAGAACAGGACACGGTGCTCAAGGTGGATCTGACTAGAACAGGACATGGTGCTCAAGGTGGATCTGACTAGAACTGGACACAGTGCTCAAAGTGGATCTGACCAGAACAGGACACAGTGCTCAAGGTGGATCTGACTAGAACAGGACACAGTGCTCAAGGTGGATCTGACCAGAACAGGACACAGTGCTCAAGGTGGATCTGACTAGAACTGGACACAGTGCTCAAGGTGGATCTGACCAGAACTGGACACAGTGCTCAAGGTGGATCTGACTAGAAGTGCTCAAGGTGGATTTGACCAGAGCATTGTACAGTTTGCCCTGACTTGTACTGTACCTGTCTTATCATTCAGCATTTGATGTGGTTCGGAGTCCACTAAAATTATTTCGATGCTATTCTTGATTCTCCGTGTTGCCCTTCATTTCCTCCTGCGCGCTGTAATTCCCGCTGACCCATATTAAATTTCAGCTGCACGCACTTATATATTTTATCTAACTAATTTCGTAAATCCTGGGTGCCTGCTCTGATTTAGCTTGTTTGGCATCATCTGAAAAATGAGTTGTAACAACATCATGCAGGTAGATGTGGGCAGAACTGCAAACTGCAAGTAAGAACTTGCCTTTGTTGCACTTGAACACTTCTCAAAGCCCTCCACAACCAATCAGCTACTTTCAAAATCCGGTCACTGTTGTCAGGTGAGCTGTCGATTTGTTTGCACTTAGATAGAAATAGAAATTACAACACATGAACAAACCTTCCGACTCAACCGTCCATATTGTTGTTGTCCTGCGCATCACCATTATTCTAATTCCATGTTGCCCGTTTTGTTCCTCTAACCCGCTTCAACCTCCTATCTAACCTATTCTGAAATGTTGGCATGGTTTCTTCTCCAATCATTAACTCTGGTAGTGCATTCCATCAACTCCCAAATTTTTTTAAATATTCGTTCCTGGGACGTGGGCGTCGCTGGCAAAGCCCAGCATCTATCGCCCATCGCTAATTGCCCCGAGAAGGTGGTGGTGAGCCACCTTCCTGAACCGCTGCAGTCTGTGTGGTGAAGGTATTCCACAGTGCTTTAAGGAGGGAGTTCCAGGATTTTGACCCAGTAACGATGAAGGAACAGTGATATATTTTCAAGTCAGGATGATACGTGACTTGGAGGGGAACTCGGAGGTGATGGTGTTCCCATGCGCCTGTTGCTCTTGTCCTTCTAGGTGGTAGAGGTCGCGGGTTTGGGAGGTGCGGCTGAACAAGCCTTGGCGAGTTGCTGCAGTGCATCTTGTAGATGGTGCACACTGCAGCCACGGTGCGCCGGTGGTGGAGGGAGTGAATGTTGAAAGGGTGCCAATCAAGCGGGCTCCTTTGTCCTGGATGGTGTCGAGCTGCTTGAATGTTACTGGAGCTGCATTCATCCAGGCAAGTGGAGAGTGTTCCATCACACTCCTGACCTGTGCCGTGTAGGTGGAGGAAAGGATTTGGGGAGTCAGGAGATGAAACACTCACTGCAGAATACCCAGCCTCTGACCTGCTCTTGTAGCCACAGTATTTATGTGGCTGGTCTAGTTAAGTTTCTGGTCAATGGTGAACCTCAAGATGTTGATGGTGGAGGATTCAGCGATGGTGATGCCTTTGAATATCAAGGGGAGGTGGTTTGACTCTCGCTTGTTTGAGATAGTCAATGCCTGGCACTTGTGTGGCACGAATGTTACTTGCCACTTATCAGCCCAAGCCTGAATGTTGTCCAGGTCTTGCTGCATATGGTACGGATAGCTTCATTTTCAGAGGAGTTATGAATGGAACTGAACACTGTGCAATCATCAGCGAACATCCCCACTTCTGACCTTATGATGGAGGGAAGGTCATTGATGAAGCAGCTGAAGATGGTTGGGCCCAGGACACTGCCCTGAGGAACTCCTCTCTCCCGACTCTATTACAACTGCACTTATCAACTCCAAACTGTCCAGCCTTTGGCCTTCCATTCACCATGATAAGGTGGAACAGGTATAGAAAGAAAGAACTTACATTTATATAACCCCTTTCACAACCTCAGGATGTCCCAAAGTGCTGTACCATCACATAAATCCATGCTAGGCATCCTTAATTAACCCATATCTTACCAGCAAAGCATTAATTTAATCCCTTAATGTGGCCTATTGAAGTGTTCCAACTAATGATGTTAGGCTTACTCGTCTATTGTTCTAGGGTGTTGCAGATTTTGTGAGTCTTGCATTCAATATTCTTTTGGGTTCAGTGCCGCCAACCACTTCTGCAAGTGGACCTTGTGTCCTTTATGACCTGGAGCGCACCTTTCCTGCCCAATAAATAATAGCGTGACTCAGGTGGTGACACTGATCACTGGTGCATACTAGCGACCGTTATCTCACATGTGCTGCCAAATTCATTTTTTGGGCTCTGGGATGTGAAGACTTAAAAGCACTCAAATGAGACATGGTCCAATTGGGTATGGTAGTATAGTGGTTATGTTACTGGACTAGTAATCTAGAGGTTTTAACTAATAATCTAGAGAATGTGAGTTCAAATCCCACCATAGCAGCTTGATGATTTGAATTGTTTAAAAATCTGGTAAAAAAAAAAGCTGGTATCAGTAAAAGTGATGATGAAGCTTTCAATTGTCATAAAAACTCAACTGGTTCACTGATGTCCTGAAGGGAAGGAAACCTGCCATCCTTACCCTGTCTGGGCCTATGTGTGACTCCAGTCCCGCACCACACGGTTGTCTCTTACCTGCCCTCTGAAGTGGCCTAGCAAGCCCCTCTGTTTTATCAAACCACTAAATGCAATGGTTCAAAAAGAAGGTGCACCACCATCATTTCAGGGCGATTAGGGAAGGATAATAAATGCCAGCCTTGCCAGTGATGCCCACATCCTGAGAATTAATTTTTTTAAGTTGGTATACTTCATATAAATACATGAGTGAAATACATTAATTTCCTCCCACTTCTCACTCCATAGAAACAATAAAAATATAACTCTGCTCTCATTCCAGATGTAAACTCCCTTTTGAGCTGCCAAGTCTTAAGCTAATGTTGCAGGCTGTATGCATTCATATACCATCCTGGAATCTGTTTGTCCAGAGAGAGTGAGAGACAATGATTGCTCTCTAGCCCTCCCTCAATTGTGCCTGGGGAGGAGATTGGCCACTGAGCTGTCACTCAAAATTAGCATTTTGAGCTAAATGCTTTGATATAATGGATTGGTGTTTCTGTTTAGCTAAGCCCCCTAACTCCTTAGGGCATGTTGAGTAAACAGCATTCTATCAAAATAGTGAGAAATGCTTTGAATCAAACCTAATGAACCTCATTGGCTCAAAGCTAGAGTAATGTGCAACAGTAAACAGTCTAATGGTGTCTCATCTCACGTTCAACGAATCAAATCATCCTCGTGTCATTCTGCTGACTTTAAATGTTACGTGAAAACATCTTTTACTTCTGGGCATTAACTATTACAAGCTAAATCGAACCTTAAACAATATCAAATGTAAATTGGAACAAAATCCCTTATGACCACGCAGGTAAAAGTCCACAAAAGGCAACACCTTTATCTCTTTTTGAACAAAGGTGTTACATTGGCGAACCTCCAATCCTCTGCCACAACTTGCAATATTTGAAAGATTGTGGTCAGAGCCTCTGCTATTTGCTCACTGACTTCCCTCAACATCCCAACATCAGGTCCAGTGTCTTTTCAACCTTCATTTCCACCAATGCATTCAATAGTAGTTTCTTAGGTATAGCCATGCTATTCTTGGCCTGTTTTCTTGCAATAATTGATTCCCACTGCCACACTCTTCTGTGAAAATTGAAGCAATGTCCTCATTTAGTATCTTCATCAATCTCCTTCCTCCTCTATTGGATTTCCTTTTTCATCTTTAATCAACTTGCTCTTTCCTTAACTATTTTACCCAGTATGTCTTTAGACAGAAAGAAAGACTTGCATTTACATAGCATGCTTCATGACCTCAGGATGTCCCAAAGCGCTTTACAGTCATTGAAGTACCTTTGCAATATAGTCACTGTTGTAATGTGGGAAACGCGGCAGCCAATTAGTGCACAGCAAGCTCCCACAAACAGCACTGTGATAATGTCTAGATCATTTGATTTAGTGATGTGATTGAGGGATAAATATTGGTCCCAGGACACCGGGGAGAACTCCCCTGCTCTTTTTTAAATAGTGCCATGGGATCTTTTACGTCCACCTGAGAGGGCAGTCGGGACCTCGGTTTAATGTCTCATCCGAAAGACGGTACCTCCAACAGTGCAGCACTCCCTCAGTACTGCATTGGAGTATCATAAGAACATAAGAATATAAGAACATAAGAATTAGGAACAGGAGTAGGCCATCTAGCCCCTCGTGCCTGCTCCGCCATTCAATAAGATCATGGCTGATCTGGCCGTGGACTCAGCTCCACTTACTCGCCCACTCCCCATAACCCTTAATTCTCTTATTGGTTAAAAATCTATCTGTGACTTGAATACATTCAATGAGCTAGCCTCAACTGCTTCCTTGGGCAGAGAATTCCACAGATTCACAACCCTCTGGGAGAAGAAATTCCTTCTCAACTCGGTTTTAAATTGGCTCCCCCGTATTTTGAGGCTGTGCCCCCTAGTTCTAGTCTCCCCGACCAGTGGAAACAACCTCTCTGCCTCTATCTTGTCTATCCCTTTCATTATTTTAAATGTTTCTATAAGATCACCCCTCATCCTTCTGAACTCCAACGAGTAAAGACCCAGTCTACTCAATCTATCATCATAAGGTAACCCCCTCATCTCCGGAATCAGCCTGGATTTTGTGCTAAGTCTCTGGAGTGGGACTTGAACCCACAGACTTCTGACTCAGAGGTGAGAATAGTTTCTTTCCAGTCTTTCTAATCTCCTTATGATTTGCTTCTCCTCTACATTATCTATATTTGGGTTTTAAATTATTAATTATTATCCCAAGATTTTTCAAATGCCTCTTTTATAAGTCTCATTTTAATGTTTTTTTTCCACTCATCCACCTTTTCTTCTTGTGGCGCTATGTCTCATCTGTACTATAATCATCTCCTTTTTGTACGTTTCCCAGTATTGTGCACATTTTTACCCGCCAATTCTTCCCCCAATTTATCTGGATTAGTTCCATTTATATCGAATTAAAATGGACCTTTTCCCCCAGTTAAACATCTTGATATTTGACTGTTCCTTCTCCTTTTCAATTTTCATTACAAACCTAATTATGTTTTGGTTACTGTTACCTAGATGTACCCAGATCCTTACATAATCTACTTGTCCCAGTTCATTTCCTAGAAGTAGACGCAGCACTTATTAGTTTGCGTGTGAGTGTGTGTTTGTCTAAAAACAGAAAATGTAGCCATTACATACCAGGAAAATCAGCATCTATGAAAACATTAGTTAACATTTTGGATGTAAGACTTGGGCTTTTACAGCGGCTGAATGACCTGCAGCATATTCCCACCACCTTCTGTTTTCTTTTAGTTCAGATTTCCAGAATTTGAAATTTTATTTTCTGCTTTTTTTTTTAAGTGCAATAAATAATAAAATTGAAAATTATGTTGATCTGAAATTTTGAATAAAGAGCAGAACTTTTTGGAAATTCACAGCAGATCCATTATTAGATGGTAAGAAAAAAAAACATTAAGATAATTCAGAATCTGTATCAATGAGTCGGTGTCAACCTAATTTGGTTAAAACTTGGATGCAACTGCTGCCAATGAAATTAAAACAGAAAATGCTGGAAATCTCAGGAGGTCAGGAAGCATCTGTGGAAAGAGAAACAGAGTTAATGTTTCAGGTTGATGACCCTTCGTTAGAACTGGCAATAGTTCGAAATGTAACAGATTCTTAAGGAAGTGCTTGGGGCCTGAAAAAGGGGGGCGGGTGGTGGAGAAACAAAAGGGAAGGTCTGTGATAGGGTAGTGGGCAGGAGAGATTTGAGAGACAAAGGGGATGATGAGCCAAATTGAAATGGTAAAGGCACAAGTTAAGAAACAAAAGATGAGTCTAGATCGGGTGTGAATCGCAGAATAATTACCAGCTGCCATGGGAAACAGAAAAAAATTAAAATAAAAAATGGGGGGGGGAAGTTTTTGTAAAAGAAAAGAGAGGAAAGGGAACAAAATATGGGCAGAGGTTATGGTCTGAAATTGTTGAACTTGATGTTGAGTTCAGAAGGCAGTGCAGTGCCTAAACGAAAGATGAGGTGCTGTTTCTCGACTTGCGATGAGCTTCGTTGGAACAGTTTCGGAGGCCGAGGACGGAGAGGTCAGAGTGGTTTGTTTAAAATGTCACATTTGCAGTATTTTCAATGCTGTTCCGATATTTGAGGGTTTGGGCTGTGTGGCTCAGAGACATGGACCATGTACACCTCAAATCGCTGGATAAATACCACCAACGATGCCTCCGCAAGATCCTGCAAATCCCCTGGGAGGATAGACACATCAACGTCAGTGTTCTCGATCAGGCCAACACCCCCAACATCGAATCACTGACCTCACTCGACCAGCCCCACTGGGCGAGCCACACTGTCCGCATGCCTGACCCGAGACTCCTAAAGCAAGTGCTCTATTCGGTACTCCTACAAGGCAAGCGGGCCCCAGGTGGGCAGAGGAAACATTACAAGGACACCCTCAAAGCCTCCTTGATAAAATGCAACATCCCCACCGACAAAGATCCGGCCAAAGACCGCCCTAAGTGGAGGAAGTGCATCCGGGAGGGTGCTGAGCACCTCGAGAGGGGATCTCATAGAAACATATAAAATTCTGATGGGATTGGACAGGTTAGATGCAGGAAGAATGTTTTCGATGTTGGGGAAGTCCAGAACCAGGGGACACAGTCTAAGGATAAAGGGTAAGCCATTTAGGACTGAGATGAGGAGAAACTTCTTCACTCAGAGAATTGTGAACCTGTGGAATTCCCTGCCGCAGAAAGTTGTTGAGGCCAGCTCATTAGATATATTCAAAAGGGAGTTAGATGTTCCTTATGGCTAAAGGGATCAAGGAGTATGAAGAGAAAGCAGGAAAGGGGTACTCAGGGAATGATCAGCCATGATCTTATTGAATGGTGGTGCAGGCTCGAAGGGCCGAATGGCCTACTCCTGCACCTATTTTCTATGTTTCTATGGCTCGTCGCCGAGAGCATGCAGAAACCAAGCGCAGGCAGCAGAAGGATCGTGCGGCAAACCAGTCCCACCCTCCCTTACCCTCAACGACTATCTGTCCCACCTGTGACAGAGACTGTAATTCCCGTATTGGACTGTTCAGCCACCTGAGAACTCACTTTAAGAGTGGAAGCAAGTCTTCCTCGGTTCCGAGAGATTGCCTATGATGATGCTGATGTAGGAGGCCGAGGACAGAGGGGCTTGTTTAAAATGTCAGATTTCCAATGCTGTTCCGATATTTGGAGGTTTGGGCTGTGAGCAAGGCAGTATTGTCCCTTTTTACACACAACATGGCGGGCGGGCCAGGGGCCAGTGAGACGTCACCAGAAACCGCTCTATCCCGGTGACGGTGGGGCGGCCTGCGCGTCCAGCGGATCTGCGCACGCACGCGCCTCCTCCACCCGTATGTTGACAGTTGTGGGCGGGGCCGGCGATCATGACATCAGAGCGGTACGGGGACAGCCGGAGGTGGGGTACCGAAGTGCGCAGGCGCGTAACGCGCGGCCCGGCGGGGGGGGGGCAAGGCTCGCTGTTGCGCAGGCGCGAGATTGTTGAAGGACCGAGAGAGGGACGGGGCGGGGGGCGGGGCGCGGGAGGGTGGCACCTGATGCTGACAGCTGACGGGGCGCGGCTTGCGTGCGTGACGTTGGGTGGGGCAGTGAGAGAGGGACATTAATTTCTTTTAAAAGGTGGAGCGCGTGCGGGAGGAAAGGAGGAGGAGGAGGAGTCTGACGTGCGGCGATTAGCGCGCGGGGAGGGGAAAGAGGCGGGGTCTGGACAGGGGGCGGGGTGTGATGCGCGGGATGGGACAGGGGGCGGGGTCTGGAGGGACAGGGGGGCGGGGTGGGACAGGAGGTGGGGTCTGGACGGACAGGAGGCGGGGTGCGGCGCGCGGGGTGGGACAGAGGGCGGGGTCTGGAGGGGCGGGGTGCGGCGCGCGGGGTGGGACAGAGGGCGGGGTCTGGAGGGGCGGGGTGCGGCGCGCGGGGTGGGACAGAGGGCGGGGTCTGGAGGGACAGGGGAGCGGGGTGTGACAGAGGGCGGGGTCTGGAGGGGCGGGGTGTGGCGCGCGGGGTGGGACAGAGGGCGGGGTCTGGAGAGACAGGGGGCGGGGTGTGGCGCGCGGGGTGGGACAGAGGGCGGGGTCTGGAGGGACAGGGGGGCGGGGTGTGGCGCGCGCGGGGTGGGACAGGGGGCGGGGTGTGGCGCGCGCGTGCGCACGAACGAACGGTCGGTGGGTGGGTGGGCGTGTGTGTGTGTGTGTGGGGGAGGGGAGAGCCGAGCGGCGGTAGCAGCAGCAGCGGCCCGGCTGAGGGGGTGAAGCACGGCACGGCACAGCACGGCCGCAGCATCGATCGCCTTCCGGAGCCGGCCGCTTCCATGGAACGCAGACCGTGGTTTAAATTCTAACGGCCCGGCCCGGCCCGCAGCGCGCAGCCAAGCGGTGTGAGGGGAGGGGAAGCGGCTGAGCTGCAGTACCGGAGCGGCGGGGCTGACGGCGGCGGCTCGGCGGGGTCACCGTCGCCGCGGGCGGCAGCCGTCGGCGTGGAGGCCGAGGCGACGGACGAAGAAGGGTTTTGGGGCCCAGCCATGGATGAGCACCCGGGAGTCGGGGTGTTCTTCGGCAATAACTCGGGGCTGAGCCCGGGCGGGGGAGGCGGAGGCCCGGGGATCGGCGGCAGGAGCCTCCTCCAGCAGCAGCAGCAGCAGCAGCCGCCGGGGGCCGAGGGCGAAGCGCAGAGGCCGCAGTACAACATCCCGGGGATCCTGCACTTCCTGCAGCACGAGTGGGCCCGCTTCGAGGTGGAGCGGACCCAGTGGGAAGTGGACAGGGCGGAGTTACAGGTAAATCGATACCCCCCCTTTCTCTCTAGGCCGCGCTTCGTGCCTGCACCTCTTGTTATTGTCCACTCCCCGATCACCACAGGGTGAGGAGGCGGGCGGCATCTTAAGATGGCGGTCACTCCGGGCCCGCCTGCTCCTCCTGTCAAACACCCGGGCCTTGCCTGGCCTGCCCCTCGCCGCTCCCCGCTTGGCGCTGCTATTTTTTTAACATTGAGAGCAGCCTTGCAAAGCTGCAGTTTCCTTCGTAAGAAGCCGATTCAGTCGTCGCCTTCAAAAGGGGATTTGGATCAATACTTGACAAGGAAACATATGGGGGGGGGGGGAAGGAAGAGAAGGGGGAGTGGGTCTGATTTTAGCCAAAGGGCCGGCACAGGCACTGTGGGACGAATGGCCTCCTGTGCTGCATTCATTCTATGAAATGTCACATAAATAGTGTTTTTATATATATATATATATATATATGTGTGGGCAGGTGACTGTAGGAAGTTGGTCAGGTCGGTCAGTAACCAGAGAACACAGATTTTAGATCATTGGCAAAAGAACCAGAAGTGGATGAGCAAAAAAAAAGAGTTGTTATGATCTGGAACGGACTGCCTGAAAGGGTGGTGGAAGCAGATTCAATAGTAACTTTCAAAAGGGAATTGGATAACTACTTCTTGGGGGAAAATGTGCAGGGTTCTGGGAAAAGAGCAAGGGAGTGGAACTAATTGGATCGCTCTTTCAAAGAGCTGGCACGAATGGCCTCTTGTGCTTATATGATTCATAGAATCATAAAAATTCAATGAAGTGTTGAGCAAAACGCATAGCTGAACAATCGCCCCCTTTCTCTCCCCCACACCCCCCCCCCTCCCCAAAATCCACTTTTCGTTTCCTGTGCCAATCTTGGTAATTCAATCTGTGTGGATCGATCTGAGTCAATTTGCATCTGTTGGAATGTCGTATCAGCTTTTTGTTGTGAGCGTCAGAGATTTAAAATGTGCTTGTAAACGAGTGAGGAGTTGGTATTCTGATAATTGGAGAGGGAGAGTGGCCTTTGGCCTCATTACAGATTTAAATATCAATGGGTTGGCAATCTATGGTTAGTGTTTTATATGTTATGTTATCAGTGAATCGTTGTAACCAAAGGTTACACAATGACATTCCAGAGGAAGTAAAACAGTTCTGTATAGCTAGATGTTGGTATAGTGGCTGTTGCTGTAGTGCAGAGGGTTCCTGACGACGCACCAGAACAGAACTACATATCCAAAGTTAATCAACCCTCCAGAAAACAATCTGAGATTTTTGATAAGGTGCACCAACTGGAACACCTTCCTCTTAAACACTCAAAAATGTTTAATTTTGGGTGATAATCTAACCGTTTCCATGCCATGGTGGGAGATGCTGACATTGCTGAATCTTGCATGTCGTACAACATCTTTCTAATTCAAGATTGTACATTCAACAACTTGCAATGTGCCTTTAATGTAACGCAGTTTTTTTTTACGGTGCTTCAAATGGACTTTGGGGGGAGAAACTGACATAAAATTGCCGATAGACTTGACGAGGTTGTTGAAAGTTTTAAGAAATAGAACAAGGTTATAAAGAAAGTATTAAAAAATCTTTGCTTTGGTATTTTTGATTAGAACAGGCCTAAAAAGGAGACCTTGATTGCACATGTATCTTGAGTGAGCTCTCAATCACTTGCATATTGTCAGGAAGTAACCATGGGATACTGTTGATGCACTTGGTTCTATTAATATGTCTGCTGTATTGTTTTCAGGATCCCGCAGGATATGAAGCAATCCCAGCTATTCTAGTTGTATAAATTAAAGTAACAATAAATGAAAAGCTAATAGACTTCAATTTACCCTCTTGAGTATGTTGAACACAGCTCCTATAATCATATGCATAGATTTTAGATTTATGATATACTAAGTAGGTCTGTTTTGGCACTTCAACACTAGTTGTAATCTCTAGCAGTATTCAGTGCAAGTGCAGTTACTGACTCTTTAATAGGCAAATTCTTGAGTTACCTCTACAATTCAGCACGCTTCAAGTAATTGTTCTGGAAACAAGTATTTTCAGTGCCTCTAACGTATATATCTCCCAGTTTTTCTGTCTGTTCCTTCCAAAAAGCTCTTCTAGTTCAGCATTGATGCTAGGATTTAAGCCTGTTTGAACTGTCGGGAAAACACCCAGCAGTACAACAACAACTTGTATTTATATAGTGCCTTAACATAGTAAAACGTCCTTAGGCGGTTCACAGGAGCATTATCAAACAAAATTTGACACTGAGCCACATTAGGAGATGTTTGGACAGATGACCAAACGCTTGGTCGCAGAGGTAGGTTTTAAAGAATGTCTCAAAGGACGAAAGAGAGGCAGAGAGGTTTAAGGAGGGAATTTCAGATCTTGGGGCCCAGGCAACTGAAGGCACGACCACCAATTGTGGAGCAACTAAAATCGGGGATGCTCAAGAGGCCAGAATTGGAGAAGCACAGCTGTATTGGAGAGTTGTGGAGCTGGAGGAGGTTACAGAGATAGAGAGGTGCGAGGCCATGGAGGGATTTGAAAACAAGGATGAGAATTTTAAAATTGCGGCGTTGCTCGACTGGGAGCCAATGTAGGTCAGCGAGCACAGGGGTGATGGGTGAACGGGTCTTGATGCGATTCAGGACACGGGCAGCAGAGTTCTGGATGACCTCAAGTTTATGAAGGGTGTGTCCTTTCCACCTCGAAGATAGGCACGGATTTGGGAGGCCACGACACGCCAAAGGACTTTGGAGAGAAGGAAGGTTGGAGATGGGGCAGTTGTTTACAAGGATCGAGGGTCACATTTTTTTTTAGGGAGGCGGTGATGATGGCAGATCGAAAGGAGAGGGGGACAGCACCTGAAGAGACAGAACCGTTAGCAAAATCCGCTAACACGGGAGCTAGGAAGGGAAGTTGGGTGGTCAGTGGTATAGGGTTGAGGGAGCAGGATATGGGTCTTGTGTACAATTGTAAACATTGTCTGCCTAAACTTAAGCTGTATGTGGACTGAGAATTTTGAGCCATGTAGTTAAGTCGCTGGTGGTTACAGTGGATGCAGAGGGAGCAGTTGGTGATAAATTACGAGTATCGCACAACGTTGAAGAGTTTTGGCTTAAGTTAGATTTGTCCTTGGAGCATGTTGTTACCAATGAAGTATGGTAACAGTACTGTAGACTGATACGCTGTGAGAGATCTGAACTCTGCTGTTTCATGTCTCCATTGGGGGAAGAGGAGAGTTAAATTTCACCTCTTTCTGGTGTACAGCACTGCTGATGCTGGTTTCAGTGCAGTTGGTGGCTCCTGATTGACACATTTGTGAAAGTTGTAACCTCTGGCAGTGTTGCCAGCTGAACACATGCACTTGCGACATATCAGCCTGCTAGCAGCTGCAGAGCAGCAGAAATACTGCTGGAGAAAGAGCAGGAAAGAGATGCATTGAACGTGTATTGCGCCATCGTAACACTATTCCTTATTGGTTAAATAAAAAGGGTGTACTTCCTGATATCTGATTAAACTGCATATTTAAGAGTTGGTTTTAATTTGGATCTTGGCCCTTCGGCAATGTTAATATTTCAGATTACTTCCTCCTGCTCTATTATTCTACACACAAGTCAGCTTCCAGGGACAAGTCTGTGCTTCCTATGAAATGAAATGCGACTATATGTGCAAAACATCTGATAGGGCATGGGGTGAATGATGAACCCATTCTCCTTTGGAGTGGGATCCAGAAATAGTATGGGATGTCACCTCCGACGGGCTATTTCGCTCAGGATAACCGACTAGTTAAAGTTAAGTTATGATCTGTTACTCAGAAGCAAAAAAGGAACAGGAGATAGATTACAGGACGTCACTTAACTTTATGCCATCTGTTCTCTTCAGTAATTTTGAGTCATGAATCCATGACAGAAAGCTTTAGATGAGTAATGAACATCACAGTCTTTTATTAAGCTCCCAACCTGTATAACAGCACAGCTAAATAGGAAACTGAAGAACATGTGCCACCACTTGGGATATCTCACTCACTCTCTAATAGTGATGAAAGATCAAATATCTCATTTCTCATTAACTGAAACCAAACAGATCTTCTTGCCTGTTGTAAAGAGCAGCAAGTTTCAAATGAGTGTTGGAGGTATGGGATGGGGGGGTGGGCGGGCACCAGGTAAATCAGGAAGTAGTGATTTGGTGAACCCTAGCGAGTATTAAAGACCTGTAAATTGAATGAAGAAAACAGAGGGAGACTGTTTTGGAGCCTTGAGAAGGATGATTGTGAGCAGATGATGATGCTTTGAGTCTTGGCACCAAGCTTATGTCTACAGGGCAGTAGTGATACCTGCCCTGCTACATGGCTTAGAGATGTGGACTATGTACAGCAAGCACCTCAAAGCGCTGGAGAAGTACTGCCAGCGCTGCCTCTGCAAGATCCTGCAAATCCACTGGAAGGATAGATGCATCAATGTTAGTTCTCGCTCAGGCCAGCATCAAAGCACTGACCACACTCGACCAGCTCCGTTGGGCGGGCCACATCGTCCGCATGCCCGACACGAGACTCCCGAAGCAAGTGATCTACTCGGAACTCCTACGCGGCAAGCGAGCCCCAGGTGGGCAGAGGAAATGTTTCAAGGGCGCCTTAAAGCCTCCTTGATAAAGTGTAACATTTCCACCGGCACCTGGCCGAAGACCGCCCTAAGTGGAGGAAGAGCATCTGGGAAGGCGCTAAGCACCTTGAGTCTCATTGCCGAGAGTATGCAGATACCAAGCGCAGGCAGTGGAAGGAACGTGCAGTAACTCAGGCTCCCCACCCACCCTTTCCTTCAACCACTGTCCCATCTGTGACAGCGACTGTAATTCCTATATTGGACTGTGCAGCCACCTGAGAACTCACTTTTTTTTTTTAAAGAGTGGAAGCAGGTCCCACTCGATTTCGAGGGACTGCCTATGATGATTTTCAAATTAGGTAGGATGCAAGAGTAAAAAGTATGCCTGTTATTGCATTTGGCGCATAGGAAGAACGGGAGGAATGTTCATGAGAGCAGTGACCCTGTAATAGAGAGTTGAGAAAGGGGTAGGCAATGCTTCTCTCAGCTGTGGTCTCTAATCAGACCATTTTAAAATTAAATATCTTGTCCAGGAATGTAAGGGAAGTACTAGTGGGCCTTCCCAGATGGAGGAGCAATGTTGAAGTCTTGGGCAGATTTGGGATTTACCGAGTTTTTGACGCATGGTATACAATTTTATGATGCCAAGTAACTACTCAACAAAAACAAGATTCCTCCTTTCTGATAAATTGCATGAAAGGTCATAGAAGTTTCATTTCTACGGTGATTAATACGACTGATTTTTGTCGGGTTGAATAATCCTGATAGCCATACCTAAAAATCAAGATGTTTCCCGATCAGGAAGCGTAGTTTTTGTTCCGCAAAAATGGGCCTAGTTCACCTTCACCATCACCCTCATGGTATACTGTTTTTGTGTTGGAAATATTTTTTTCAGGCACTGAAAATAGTTGCCGCAGCTCATAGAGGCCTTCAAGTTTGGACCTCCTTTACTGCTCAGTCTGTTCTAGAGAGGCTGTAAACAGTGTAGTGTGAGCTGACGCTACAGACCTGCCTGAGAAATGATCTTAAGGTGCATGTCAACAGAAAAGCACACTTCTAACTGTGCCCACTGCACCTCGATGTGGAAAATGGATTCTACTATTGGTGCAGGATGAACCTGCAGCAGGGTGTTGAGATACTACTGGTCACCTCAGTGTTGTTGTGAAGACCTGCATACAAATCCTTCTACCAAGAGCACTTGCCCTCCTCCCAGAAGGAGATACAAAGTGTGGAATAGAATCTCTGCGGTATTCCCTTGAGAATTGTGCAATAGTGTGGAAACTGAGGTGATTTGAATGGTTTCACGAGACGTTTCGGGGAAACCAATAAAGGGCCCAGTGAGATTGGATGAAACTACCCAAGTCTGCAGAGCCATTTCAATAAAATTTACAGAATTCAGCCTTAAATTGGAACTTGCTCCAGTGCAGCAGAATGGATGGACCAAAGTAAAATATGAATAATACATATCCAGATGATTTATGCAGCTAATGCACATTTCCCTTTAAGCCACTTTTCGTTGAAAAGCAAGTATGTGTAGTTGGGAATTGGAACAAATGACTTTGGCTCACAGCACTGCTCCTTCAGTGGGGAGAGAGAGTACTTGCTTGAGGACACTGTGTTTCAGGCCTTTATGATAGGTCCTGCTAAAAGGCAAGTGGCTCAGATGGGCAGTGCCCAGCCTATTGTACAGCAGGCCTCGTACTGAAGCACAAAGTAGATGCCAGTGAATACCACACAGGAAGAATCAAGAAAAAAATTCTAGTGGCAGTGGAAGGAACAACAGATAATTTGGTGGATTGGGTCGTAGACTTGCAAAGAGAGGGTATGGATTTTAAATATATTCTTAGAAAAATAATTCAGGGGTTAAGTTTCAAGTTTTTAAATAAATTTTAATAAGTTGCATTTGAAGAGCAGTTGAGTGTAAAACCAGGAGGAAAAAAAAGTTATAAACTGAAAAAGTCTCAAAGTAGACTTTGTACAAGTATTCCATAGCACTTTATTATTTGTTTATGTAATAAGCTGTCTGTCCAGTGCAGAGAATCTGCAGCAGCATTCCTGATGTAGGAGTGTCCAAACTTTTTGTCTTAATGGAGTATTTCGTTTCATATTGTAGAGGCTTGCAGGCCACATATAAGCAATAATAATACAGAACACTAAGTTGAGGGGGTTTATTTTAGAAGCAATCTTCAATTATTAGAAATTTCCACATGATCATTTTGCATTAATGCACCGTACCTCAGGAAGGATATATTGACCTTGAAGGGGGTTCAGCGGAGATTCACTAAAATGATACTTGGGCTTAGAGGGTTAAATTATGCAAGATTGTATTCCCTTGCGTGTAGAAGATTGGGAGTTGATCTGATTGAGGAGTTTAAAATTAAAGGATTCAATAGGTTAGATACAGCAAACCCATTTCCTCTGGTAGGGGAATCCAGACCAAGAGGGCAACATTTTAAAATTAGAGCTAGGCCATTCAGGAGTGAAATCAGGAAGCACTTTTTCCTTCAAAGAGTAGTGGAAATCTGGAACTCTCCAAAAGGCTGTGGGTCAATTGAAATTTTGAAGACTGAGATTGACAGATTTTTGTTAGGTAACGGTAAAGGATATGGAGCAAAGGTGGGAAAATTAAGCTGAGGTGCAGATCGGCCACAATTTAATTGAATGGCCTATGCCTGTTCCAATGTTCCTATAATATGGTTACTGTCCACAATGAACATTTTCAGAAAGGTGTCCTGAAAGTGCCTGCAAGATGGTTGAAAAGGGCTAACTGGAGCCAGTGGATGATTTATGCCCACATTCTACCCTGTGTAAACTAGAGGTGATCCAAAACTCGGCTGCCCGTGTCTTAACTCGCACCAAGTCCCACTCACCCATCACCTCTGTGCTTGCTGACCTACATTGGCTCCCGGTTAAGCAACATCTCGATTTCAAAATTCTCATCCTTGTTTTCAAATCCCTCCATGGCTTCGCCCCTTCCTATCTCTGTAACCTCCTCCAGCCCTACAACTCTCCTAGATAGCTGCACTCCTCCAATTCTGGTCTCTTGAGCATCTCGATTTTAATCACTCAACCATTGGTGGTCGTGCCTTCTGTTGCCTAGGCCCTAAGCTCTGGAACTCCCTGTCTAAACCGCTCTACCTCTCTCTCTCTCTCCTTCAAGATGCTCCTTAAAACCTACCTCTTTGACCAATCTTTTGGTCACCTGCCCTAATTTCTCCTTATGTGGCTCGGTGTCAAATAATACTCCTGTGAAGCGCCTTGGGATGTTTCACTATGTTAAAGGTGCTATATAAATACAAGTTGTTGTTATGTTGGTGTGAGCACTTGCTTGCATACAAATATGAAAATGATGTTGGTAAAAGCAAGTTGTATCTTTTTATGGCTGAAGAAATCTCTTAAGTATTAGGAACTGACATTTAATCTTTGTGGAAGATGTGTAACAGTGTTTAGCTTGAGTACTATAATGACTATTTTCACTAGAGGCCACGATTCTAATGTTTGTGAATCAAGTGGCAGGCGACTTTCACTGTAAACTTTGTGCACTGCAACAGAAGTCCAACTTGCTCCATGGTTTTTATGTTGCATCATATTTACCATGCACATGAGAGATATAGTAAGTTTAACAAAAGAACATCCAGATGTTTGAGAATTTTTGGCAGACACCCTTGTTTACAGGACAAAGCAGAAATGTTCTTGAACACCAATTTCCAGTGGTTGGCCTCACTGAGGACCCAAGTTCTCCAAGGTGATGGATTGTGACTGGTTCAGAAGTGGCAAGGCTACAATGTTAATTTGAACCTTTTGGTGGAAAAGTAACTGATGAGGAAAATTTATCAAAATTGTGAACACATGCAATCTATTGCCAAACCAGTATCTGGTCATTGAGAAACATGGCAACCTGATTTTTGAGGAAAATTGTGTTCTGATGCTTGACTTAACCAATATCCAAAAACAAGCTTGCTCCCTTTAGACTTAGTTCAATAAAGTAACCTCACTTTGTATCACTGAAGGGGGGTGGCAGCGACGTTAGTCAATACTAAGGAGGACTGCAACAAATTACAAGACATTAATAAACTTGCAGAACAGCATATAATTGGCAAATTAAACTCAACACAGATAAATGAGGTACCTGTATTACATTTTGGTAAGAAAAATACGGAGGTCACATATTACTTGGAAAATACAAATCTAAATGGAGTAGAAGAGCAAAGGGATCTCCGAGTACAAATACACAAATTACTAAAAGTAGTGACGCAGGTTAACAAAGTCATTAAAAATGCAAACCAAGCACCAGGGTTTATTTCTAGAGAGATTGAATTGAAAAGTAGGGAAGTTATGCTAAACTTGTTTCGAACTTGGTTAGACCATGCTTTGGAGTACTGCGTACACCACTTCTGGCCGCCATATTATAAAAAGGATATAGAGGCACTGAGTGACCTAATAGAGGTCTTTTTAAAATGATGAAAGGTTTTGATAGAGTGGATACAGAGAGAATGTTTCTACTCGTGGGGAAGAGCAAAACTAGAGGCCATCAATATAAGATAGTCACCAAGAAACCCAATTGGGAATTCAGAAGAAACTTCTTTACCCAAAGAGTGGTGAGAATGTGGAACCTGAATGGCCTGTTTCTGTTTTGGATATCCTATGTCCTCTGCAAATAGCTAGTTTCACAATTTTAAATTGCATGCCTGTCACATGAGGGTATTATGAATTAATTCTTCAAGCATCACAGTACGTCTTGGAAGCAGAGAGACCGTTAAAAATATTTAGAAATTGATGTAGCAACACCATCAAATTCTCCAGTTACAGATGCCAAAAGCCTGGATGATGCTAAAGGGATGCATACCTGGTAACTTGGCCAGCTAAAAACATTGAAAAAGTATGCATAAGGTGCATGGAATCCCATTTGAAAAGTACTCCAGAATAGGTGTGTAGGGTGTTTATTTCCCAGGTAGTCTGAAAGCATTCATCATGTGGCAAAGGTGTATGTCGGTCATAACTGTCACAACAAAATGCTTTTTGTTGGGAATCAAACACTCTTGCTTAACTGTCCATTCTTCTAAAGGTATGAAATATAGGATGTGGCACAGGGCAGGCGGCAGGTCCTGGAGCCAACAGGGCAATGGAAAACTGTCATGGCATCTGTATGTCACAAACTGTATTATGATACCACAGACTGGAGGATCCTGGTATCTGACTGTTCGAAGGGGCCATAGGCAGGTTCTGGGGGTTTAATTGGAGACCTCTTTGATAAATCATCGATTCCGACATATTATGGACACTCCACTTTTAATATTCTGTTAATCTACGTATGTTTACAATTACTATTTTTTTGCTGTGACATCTAAGACATTGGTCATTTTTTCTAATTTTGTGTTTATTTTTTTCTCTCTAACTATGGTTCTTTCTTACTTTCAGTATTCACCAATTGTATCAAGCAAAGTTCAAGTTTCTGTCACAGTTTAATTTTCTCTTAAATCATATTCCATTAAAAGGATTCTACCCAATCATATTCCATTCACATTAATCCACTGGTCAACATAACCCAAGAATAAAAAACACAAGGACAGCTTCCTCTTTTCCTTTGTCCTGCAAACAGACACAGCATTAGGACACGGGCAGCCGAGTTTTGGATGAGCTTAAGTTTATTTATGGTCGAATGTGGGAGGCCAGCCAGGAGTGCGTTGGAATAGTCAAGTCTAGAGATATCAAAGGCATGGATGAGGGTTTCAGCAGCAGATGAAGTGAGGCTGGGGCAGAATGGGCAATGTTGCGGAGGTGGAAATAGGCGGATTTAGGGATATGTGATTGGAAACTCATTTCAGGGTCAAATATGACGCCAAGATTGCGAACAGTCTGGTTCTGTCTCAGACAAATGCTAGGGAGAGGTATGGAGTCGGTGGCTAGGGAACGAAGTTTGTGGCGGGGACCAAAGACAATGGTTTTGGTGTTCCCAATGTTTCATTGAAGAAAATTTAAACTCATTCAGTATGGATGTCCGACAAGCAGTCTGACAATTTAGAGAACGTGAAGGGGTCACCAAGAGGGCAGCATATAGATGTGTATTCGGAGGGGGCTAAGGATAGATCCTTGGGGGACACCAGAGGTAACGATGCGGGAGTGGGAAGAGAAGCCGTTGCAGGTGATTTTCTGACTACGATTAGATAGATAAGAATGGAACCGGGTGAGTGCAGTCCCACCCAGCTGGACGATGGTGGAGAGGCGTTGGAGAAGACTAGAGTGTGGTCAACCGTGTCAAAGGCTGCAGAGGTCGAGAAGGATGTCAAATGGGTAACAGAAGAACGAGGTTTTAGCAATTGGGAAAAAGTGCATGAGTGGCAGAAACTGGATAACAGTCAGGAGACATGGATAACAAGGGAACATAGTATCATAAGGTTTAGATTTGCTATGGAAAAGGCGAGGGAGCAATACTTAATTGGAGAAAGGCCAATTTCAGCACGATGAGAACGGATTTGGCCCGGGTAAATTGGAATCAAAGATTGGCAGACAAAACTGTAATGGAACAATGACTGCCTTTAAAGAGGAAATAGTTTGGGTACAGTCGAGGGGAAAAGGTAGGGTAGCTAAAGTCAGAATTCCCTCGATGACGAAAGAGATAGAATAAGATGAAGCAGAAAAAGAGCGTGTATGACAGATGTTAGGTCGAGAATACATCTGAGAAACAGGCTAAATATAGAAAGTTCAAAGGAGAAGTGAATAAGAAAATAAGAGGGGCAAAGAGAGGGTATGAGAATAGAATAGCAGCTAACATAAAAGGTAAGCCAAAAGTCTTCTATAGGCATATAAATAGTAAAGAGGATGAATCGGGCTGATTTGGACCAAAAAGGAGAGCTATGTATGGAGGCAGAGGAAATGGCTGAGGTGCTAAATGAGTACTTTGAATCTGTCAATGCGGTTGATTTGATGTACATGGATTTCCAAATGATGTTCGACAAAGTGCCACATAATAGGCTTTCGAGCACAGTTGAAGCCCATGGAATAAAAGGGACAGTGGCAGCATCGATACAAAATTGGCGAAGTGACAGGAAACAGAGTGGTGGTGAACGGTTGTTTTTCGGACTGGAGGAAGGTATACAGTGGTGTTCCACGGGGGTTGGTTCTCGGACCCCTGCTTTTCTTTGCAGATGACGCAAAACTTGGAAGTAAAGTGAACAGGTAGGAGGATAGTGATAGACTTCAAGAGGACATAAACAGGCTGGTGGAATGTGTGGATGAAATTTAATGCAGAAAAGTGCGAAGTGATGCATTTTGGTAGAAAGAATGAGGAGAGGAAATCTAAACTAAAGAGTACAATCATAAAGTACGTGCATGAGCAGAGAGACCTAGGGTATATGTGCACAAATCGTTGAAGGTGGCAGGGTCGGTTGAGAAATCAGTTTTTAAAAAAAGCTTATGAGATCCTGGGCTTCATAAATAGAGGTATAGAGTACAAAAGCGCGGAAATTATGATGAAACACTGGTTCGGCCTCAACTAGAGTATTGTGTCCAATTCTGGTCACTGCACTTTAGGAAGGATGTGAAGAATGAGAGAGTGCAGAAAAGATTTATGAGAATGATTCCAGGGATGAAGGACTTCAGTTACATTGATAAACTGGAGAAACTGGACTTGTTCTCCTTGGAACAGAGAAGATTGGCAGGAGATTTTATAGAGGTGTTCAAAATCATGAGCCTAGTCAGAGTAGATAGAGAACTTTCCCATGGGCGGAAGGGTTGAGAACCAGAGGGCACAGATTTAAGGTGATTGGCAAAAGAACCAAAGGCGACGTAAGAAAAAACCTTTTTACACAGCGAGTGGTGCGGATCTGGAATCACTGCCTGAGGGGGTGGTGGAGGCAGACTCGATCACGGCTTGAAGGAAAAAATTTGCAGGGCTACAGGGAAAAGGGCGGGGGAGCGGGACCAGCTGAAGTGCTCTTGCAGAGAGCCGGCATGGGCTCGACGGGCTGAATGGCCGCCTACGTGCTGTAACCATTCTATGATGAGGGGGAAAAAGGAGAGATGAGAAAAAACTTTGATGGGAAGGAAACTGAATGACCGTTAAAAATAAAAGAAACAAATCAATGGTCCCAAACTTAGATAGGCCGTGTGCTATAATAGTTGCATATAAACAGACTACTGTGACAATTTATCAGTAGCATAAGGAAAACGGGTCAAGGTGATCACATGCCCTGATTTTTGATCTGCCTCTCTTGTTGGGAGAAGTTAGAAGTAGCAGTTTGGCCTCTATCTCCAAGTATGTAAATTTTAGAAAATTGTTGCGGAGTTGGAGCTGAGGGTGGATTCACTCTGGAGCATCCACGATGCTGAGAACGACGTGAGTAGCACATGTAGCAAGTTGGTCTTACCACAGGAGAAGGATCCACAGCCAGCTAGGGAATGGAAGACCAGCAGGAAGAGTAGTGTAAGGAAGGTAGTGCAGGGGTCCCCTGTGGTCATCCCCCTGCAAAACAGATACACTGCTTTGAGTGCTGTTGAGGGGGATGACTCATCAGGGGAAGGCAGCAGCAGCCAAGTTCATGGCACCGTGGCTGGCTCTGCTGCACAGGAGGGCAGGAAAAAGAGTGGGAGAGCGATAGTGATAGGGGATTCAATTGTGAGGGGAATAGATAGGCGTTTCTGCGGCCGCAACCGAGACTCCAGGATGGTATGTTGCCTCCCTGGTGCAAGGGTCAAGGATGTCTCGGAGCGGGTGCAGGACATTCTAAAAAGGGAGGGAGAACAGCCAGTTGTCGTGGTGCACATTGGTACCAACGACATAGGCAAAAAAAGGGACGAGGTCCTACAAAACGAATTTAAGGAGTTAGGAGCTAAATTAAAAAATAGGACCTCAAAAGTAGTAATCTCGGGATTGCTACCAGTGCCACGTGCTAGTCAGAGTAGGAATCTCAGGATAGCGCAGATGAATACGTGGCTTGAGCAGTGGTGCAGCAGGGAGGGATTCAAATTCCTGGGGCATTGGAACCGGTTCTGGGGGAGGTGGGACCAGTACAAACCGGACGGTCTGCACCTGGGCAGGACCGGAACCAATGTCCTCGGGGGAGTGTTTGCTAGTGCTGTTGGGGAGGAGTTAAACTAATATGGCAGGGGGATGGGAACCAATGCAGGGAGACAGGGAAACAAAAAGGAGACAAAAGCAAAAGACAGAAAGGAGAATAGTAAAAGTGGAGGGCAGAGAAACCCAAGAAAAAGAACAAAAAGGGCCACTGTACAGAAAAATTCTAAAAGGACAAAGGGTGTTAAAAAAACAAGCCCCTGAAGGCTTTGTGTCTTAATGCAAGGAGTATCCGTAATAAGGTGGATGAATTAACTGTGCAAATAGATGTTAACAAATATGATGTGATTGGGATTACGGAGATGTGGCTCCAGAATGATCAGGGCTGGGAACTCAACATCCAGGGGTATTCAACATTCAGGAAGGATAGAATAAAAGGAAAAGAAGATGGGGTAGCATTGCTGGTTAAAGAGGAGATTAATGCAATAGTTAGGAAAGACATTAGCTTGGATGATGCGGAATCTATATGGGTAGAGCTGCAGAACACCAAAGGGCAAAAAGCGTTAGTGGGAGTTGTGTACAGACCTCCAAACAGTAGTAGTGATGTTGGGGAGGGCATCAAACAGGAAATTAGAAGTGCATGCAATAAAGGTGCAGCAGTTATAATGGGTGACTTTAATATGCACATAGATTGGGCTAGCCAAACTGGAAGCAATACGGTGGAGGAGGATTTCCTGGAGTGCATAAGGGATGGTTTTCTAGACCAATATGTCGAGGAACCAACTAGGGGGGAGGTCATCTTAGACTGGGTGTTGTGTAATGAGAGGATTAATTAGCAATCTCGTTGTGCGAGGCCCCTTGGGGAAGAGTGACCATAATATGGTGGAATTCTGCATTAGGATGGGGAATGAAACAGTTAATTCAGAGACCATGGTCCAGAACTTAAAGAAGGCTAACTTTGAAGGTATGAGGCGTGAATTGGCTAGGATAGATTGGCGAATGATACTTAAGGGGTTGACTGTGGATGGGCAATGGCAGACATTTAGAGACCGCATGGATGAACTACAACAATTGTACATTCCTGTCTGGCGTAAAAATAAAAAAGGGAAGGTGGCTCAACCGTGGCTATCAAGGGAAATCAGGGATAGTATTAAAGCCAAGGAAGTGGCATACAAATTGGCCAGAAATAGCAGCGAACCTGGGGACTGGGAGAAATTTAGAACTCAGCAGTGGAGGACAAAGGGTTTGATTAGGGCAGGGTAAAATGGAGTACGAGAAGAAGTTTGCAGGGAACATTAAGACGGATTGCAAAAGTTTCTATAGATATGTAAAGAGAAAAAGGTTAGTACAGACAAACGTAGGTCCTGCAGTCAGAATCAGGGGAAGTCATAACTGGGAACAATTGAACAAGTACTTTGGTTCGGTATTCACTAAGGAGGACACAAACAACCTTCCAGATATAAAAGGGGTCAGAGGGTCTTGTAAGGAGGAGGAACTGAGGGAAATCTTTATTAGTCGGGAAATTGTGTTGGAGAAATTGATGGGATTGAAGGCTGATAAATCCCCAGGGCCTGATGGACTGCATCCCAGAGTACTTAAGGAGGTGGCCTTGGAAATAGCGGATGCATTGACAGTCATTTTCCAACATTCCATCGACTCTGGATCAGTTCCTATCGAGTGGAGGGTAGCCAATGTAACCCCACTTTTTAAAAAAGGAGGGAGAGAGAAAACAGGGAATTATAGACCGGTCAGCCTGACCTCAGTAGTGGGTAAAATGATGGAATCAATTATTAAGGATATCATAGCAGCGCATTTGGAAAGAGGTGACATGATAGGTCCAAGTCAGCATGGATTTGTGAAAGGGAAATCATGCTTGACAAATCTTCTGGAATTTTTTGAGGATGTTTCCAGTAGAGTGGACAAGGGAGAACCAGTTGATGTGGTATATTTGGACTTTCAGAAGGCTTTTGACAAGGTCCCACACAAGAGATTAATGTGCAAAGTTAAAGCACATGGGATTGGGGGTAGTGTGCTGACGTGGATTGAGAACTGATTGTCAGACAGGAAGCAAAGAGTAGGAGTAAATGGGTACTTTTCAGAATGGCAGGCAGTGACTAGTGGGGTACCGCAAGGTTCTGTGCTGGGGCCCCAGCTGTTTACACTGTACATTAATGATTTAGACGAGGGGATTAAATGTAGTATCTCCAAATTTGCGGATGCCACTAAGTTGGGTGGCAGTGTGAGCTGCGAGGAGGATGCTATGAGGCTGCAGAGTGACTTGGATAGGTTAGGTGAGTGGGCAAATGCATGGCAGATGAAGTATAATGTGGATAAATGTGAGGTTATCCACTTTGGTGGTAAAAACAGAGAGACAGACTATTATCTGAATGGTGACAGATTAGGAAAAGGGGAGGTGCAACGAGACCTGGGTGTCATGGTACATCAGTCATTGAAGGTTGGCATGCAGGTACAGCAGGCGGTTAAGAAGGCAAATGGCATGTTGGCCTTCATAGCAAGGGGATTTGAGTACAGGGGCAGAGAGGTGCTGCTACAGTTGTACAGGGCCTTGGTGAGGCCACACCTGGAGTATTGTGTACAGTTTTGGTCTCCTAACTTGAGGAAGGACATTCTTGCTATTGAGGGAGTGCAGCGAAGGTTCACCAGACTGATTCCCGGGATGGTGGGACTGACCTATCAAGAAAGACTGGATCAACTGGGCTTGTATTCATTGGAGTTCAGAAGAATGAGAGGGGACCTCATAGAAACGTTTAAAATTCTGACGGATTTAGACAGGTTAGATGCAGGAAGAATATTCCCAATGTTGGGGAAGTCCAGAACCAGGGGTCACAGTCTAAGGATAAGGGGTAAGCCATTTAGGACCGAGATGAGGAGAAACTTCTTCACCCAGAGAGTGGTGAACCTGTGGAATTCTCTACCACAGAAAGTTGTTGAGGCCAATTCACTAAATATATTCAAAAGGGAGTTAGATGAAGTCCTTACTACTAGGGGGATCAAGGGGTATGGCGCGAAAGCAGGAATGGGGTACTGAAGTTGCATGTTCAGCCATGAACTCATTGAATGGCGGTGCAGGCTAGAAGGGCCGAATAGCCTACTCCTGCACCTATTTTCTATGTTTCTATGTCACATCCCTCACTTCTAACTTGTTCTTACAAAGTGCATGGCAATTCATATATTGTGATGGATACAGCATGTGGTTGTTAAGAACCAATTCCTATAAGCCCCCAGTCTTTCCCAACTAAGGCTCTTGACACCCAGCTCCTCACCCCCATATGTAGCTTTGTGAAATTATTTGCTTTATTGTTTCAGACTGTAAATTGAGATGAATTGCAGATTTGGTTGTTGGACCTCATTTCCTGAACGGACAAGAAGATAGTTACAGGGAGAGAGGTACAATAACAAAAAATGGCTGAACAACATCGCAACAGAGCTATCCAGCCTAATCCCACTTTCCAGCTCCCAGTCCGGGTTGGAGAGGAATTTCCCATACTTTTTCCCCCAAATTGGCCTGGGTGTGTTAAATCTGTTTATCTTTTTTTGCCTCTCCCAGGAGATCACATTGTTTTGGCTGGGGTGGAGTGTATGCACAAAGAATCGCAGTTGTGTGGGACAGGCTCGATAGACCAGATGATCTTAAAAAGGTGCAAAATGAAGCAATTCTACATGACTAGTTTTTAAAAACTTTTTCTCCTCGATAACTTCTCCCAATGGTCCCATATGTGTCAATTAAACCTTAATTGTCCATCACCAAGGGGTCGACTATTATTCATATCTGAAAATAACAACTGACAGAGTATCAGTGCACTGTTTAATTTCTTTTTCCATAAAGGGTAAAATGTAAAAGTTTGGCTTCTGTATTGGGTGGACCTCTTGATTTCCAATATATAGCTGTCACTTCAAAACTTTAACAATGACACAATCCAATTATTTGTAACACATGCCATTGAGATTATACTTGTCAAGTTTTATAAAGGTTTGGGGCAGGAGGTCTAACTAATTCTAATTCACGTATCAATTTATCCAAGTTTTATTTTTTTTTTTTTTTTAAATAATTTTAAAATTGGTTCGCATCACTTCTTTATTTCCACAATTTAATCTGTTAAAGTGGCAAAGTGTTACTATTTAACAATAAACTTGGACAAAAAATGGATATGCACTTGACCGGGAGCTGGAAAGTGGTGTTAGGCTGAATAGCTATGTTTCGGCTGGCACAGACACGATGGGTCAAATGGCCTCCTTCAGTGTCGTAAATTTCTCTGATTCTACACTAACTTCTTGCACAATACCATATGAGTATAGAATAGAAAATTTCCATTGACCCCTGTGTTGTGCTGAATTAGGTGATGTCTGTTCAGGAAGCAGCAGGGTTGTTGTGATTGCCCCAGATCATGGTTCCTGTTCTTGATTGCTGGCCATTGGATCCTGTTGGCCAGTGCATGGTTGGTGTTCACTGACGACTGCTGCCAAATATTCTGCCAGCACTTTCCGTCAGCGTCACACGTGAAGAAGGATCTTTTGGGGGAGATACAGGAGGCTCGAAGGACCGAATGGCCTACTCCTGCACCTATTTTCTATGTTTCTATGTCTGTTTCTATGTTACCAGTGCCTGTGTCCCAAGCAACCCCAGTGAGAATCTCCATCTTTATGTGGTTAGAAAATAAAAGGAGGGGTTGGGGGAGGAGGTGGTGAAACTCCAATCAAGTTACAATTCATTGCAATTGAGGTCACTATCCGGTAGCTACTAGTTTGTGCTACCTAGCTGTGAATCCCAACTCTCCACTCCAGGGGAGAGCTCTGTGCATACATGTTTAAAATATGAACAGCACTCTTCTCCCAACTGGTAAATTTTAAATGCGTTGTGTCGATGAGAATTTCCGCATGCGAAACAATTCCCATGATAATAACTCCCATGATAAAGTATCCTGTTATACTCCATGCCAGAATGGTTTAAGACCCCTCTGGGTGTCTCATCACTGTTTTGAAAACAAGTTGGTGCCTGACTCTGGAGTTTTACTATCCCTTTTTCATCATGCATATGGAAACTGCTTACACTGTCCTTAAGCACTTTTGAAACAATTTATTACTGACCTTCCCATCAGTGCCCCTTTTTTTTTTAAGATTTGTGTTTTTCACTGTACTGTAAACGGAAACATATTTCCACTTTGGCTAGTGTCTGCACTCCCAGATCAGCTATTATACTGATGGATGCTTAGTTCCTGTATTCTGTCCACGTAAGTATGTCTCGGTCCCGGCCTCTGAGTAACACCTACTAAATCATTGGCCTATTGCACCTGTGCTGGCTTTTCAACTAGAGCTACTTTCCCTAATCCCATCTTCCTACTCTTCACCTGTATCCTTGTATATTTCTCAAATACCTTTCCAATTCCATTTTAGATACATATGTCTCCATAGCCACTTGGAATGAAGCATTCAATATCCCAATTACCCTCTATGTGGGGAAAAAAATCCCCGAAATTCCCTCTTCTTCCTTGGCCAATACCCCTCTTGTTACCGATTTTCCAACCAGTGGAAACATTCTTTGCCACTCAAAATCTTTGTCAATTTTGAAAACCTCCGTTAGATCTCCTTAACTTTCTGTGTTTGGGTAAGGGGAAACCCCAATTTTTCAGTCTTTTTCCAAACTATAACCTATTATTCCTGGTATCATTTGCTGTACCGTACCTTTGACTTCAGTGCAGTACGAAGGGAGTGCTGCACTTTTGGTCGTGCTGTATTTTAAATAAGTTCAACTGAATAAGCCCCATCTGCTCTCTGGTGGATGTAAAAGTTCCCATGGCACTATCTGAAGAAGAACAGGGGGGCTCTTCCTGGTATCCTGGCCAATATTTATCCCTCAATCAACATTTAAAAACAAATGTTCTGTTAATTTATCTCATTGCTATTTAGGGAGCTTACTGTGTGCAAATTTGCTGTCGTGTTTCCCTGCATTACAACAGTGACTATACTTCAAAAGTACTTAATTGGCTGTAAAGCACTTGTGACATCCTGAGGTCATAAAGGCGCTAGAGAAATGCAAGCCCTTTCATTTATTTCTGCTTTCTTTCTCTCTTTTCTCTTTTCTCTCTCTCTCTCACACATAATGGGGTGCTCAGAACTGAAAGTAATATTTCCAAGCCATGTTCTAACCAATGCTTTGTACAAATTCCACACCACATCCTTACTTTTATATTAAATGGACCTGCTAATAAAACCCAGAATTATATTTGACTTTGTATGTCCTTTTTGCCTGTACTCTTACCTTTTTAAAGATTTATATATCCTCATTCATAAGTGTCTCAGTCCCTCTAAGGATCTTTATCATTTAGGTTATACTTGCCTTTTTTACACCAGTGTGATGTTGCTATTTTTCACACCAGGCATCCTTGTAGCCTGATTAAGATTGCCAATATGTAGGGAGTTTTGTGCCGTTGTCCTACGTCTGTTGAAGCTTACCAAGCTTCAAGTAGGACTTTTGCAGTTTAATAACTTCAGCCTGTTGTAGGGATGTCCCTACCGCGCTTTCAAAATTCTCAGCGTCCGAATAAGAATTCTACTATTTCTTCTTGTCTTCTTTAGTTGCTTGGCATTTTTTTTTAAGCTGCCTCACCATGCAAGGAGAACTGAATGAAGGTAGAAAGGACAACAGAATGTGGAATTGCATCGTCTCTTGGTAGATGCAGCTTTTTCCAACTGTCCACTGTCTGGATCAGTAGTGACCCTTCCCTCTTCTCTTCCACTTCCCCCCTCTCACAGTTGTTGGAACATGAAATGATTTGCCATGGGAGCACTAAAGCAGAGAGAAGTCCACTTTGAAAGGAAAACATTTGGAGCAGAGAAAGATGCAGGATTAGATTTGAATTGCTCCACTGAGCAGAGACATGATAAGTTGAATGGCATCATTCTGTGCTGTAAAACTGTTTGGTTCCCTATGATACAATTGGAATCTATTCACTAATGCATGGTTTAGAACAGTATATTTAAAGGTCGCCCAGAAATTCTGCAGTTCAGAATGGAGCTGGTGTGATGAGAGGATTTGGCTTTGTAGCAGTCTGTGGGTTAGATAGCTGCCTAAACGAAAGATTGTAACACCGTGTTTGTATTGCAGTTGGCATTGCATAACCAAGAACACCCACTCTTTTAAAATATATGTAACTATGTAGTTCCCTCCTTGAAGGTGTGCCTTCCATGGGTGCTTGAACAAACAGACTTTGAAACTTGTGAAATATCTGACAATGTGCACATTCTCTCCACTTCCTTCTCTGAAGTTTTCCCCACTAGACAAAGAATCCTTTTCTATATTTGTACTTCAGACAGCTCAAAAGTTATTAAAGAAAGCAGTTTATAAAATGTGTCTAAGAAACTTCAACATTTACATGCTGAATGTAAAAATAGCTCATAAATAAAGAAGGAGTGCAAAAGTTTCCAGAGGAATGAAGAGCCACCTCTTTAAGTTGCTTTTCTACATACCTTTGGGGTGCATTATGGCCTGAAGAGCAATATAAACAGTTACCTGCCATATTTTGTTTGACCATGGTCAGGCCAACTGCTTAGACTGTGAAACTTGAGAAAACTCGAGTGGTTGAAGTTCTGGCGGAATTCTGGGAACTGTGGGCTGTAGGATTGGCTGCGCAATGGGCAAAGTGGGGTGGAACGTTCTTGGCATAATTGCGCGATCGGGATGGGATTGTGGAAGTACTAAAGGGGAGAAGCAGATTGGAAGCAGGCTGCAGGGTATGAGCCCAGGTTTGAGAGCAGCCAGACATCGGGCTGAAGCATGGGTGCTAGCCAAGAGCACAGTAGATGGTACTGTGGCAGAGTTGGTGGTATCTGCAAAGCAGAAGCATCAGACACCGTAAGATAATATGTAAAAGTCATGGCCAAAGAGCCTAGAAAGATGTTTTTAAATAGGGAGTACTCTGTCAGTAATGGAGTATTTTTGCCTGTAGATTCTGGGTTTTCTTTCTACTGAGTTTCTTAGCTTAAAAATTGTTCTTTTAAGAAGGATGCCACCCTCAAAATCGCTTCCACAGCTGTATAATGGAAGAGTGGTTTTTATTCTTTCAGCTCTTCACTTCACAAAATATATAAGAAAAATTCAGTCAAGTAAAAGAGGTATGTTTTGGGTAAACGCTCACCAACTGCTAGAAATAACTAGCATGTATCTAATAACTAATAACATGACATCTAAGAATAACATGACATCTAAGGATAACCCTGACTTAAACAGCATTTGACAGTCACCACACGTGGCTATTGGTATCACTTTTGTATGTGTTCTGGAGTCAATTGTTTGAATGAAATACCTGCTGGTGGCGGCAGTCAGAAAAGTTATTTTTTTTGACTCTCAAGATGGCGTGCATCTTTCTCTCACCAAAGAAACATGCCGAGCGTAGGGCACGCAAGTTTGAGTGGAGATGCTTGGAACCTAATTTCTCTACTCTTATTTTAGGCCCCAACACACAGTTCTTTCTATCTTGCTGAAGTGGGATCTATCCAATGTTCCCCCAAGCTTTTAGTGAAAATGGTGCATAAAAACTAGGTTGAAAGTTAGTGACAAAGGTTGGCTTTTATATTGTTAGGTTCTCTGTTCCACTCTCAGCCTTTTCCTTACAGACAGGTCACTCATGTGAATCTGCATGGGCGGACAAGTGGCAGATGAAATTTAACGCAGAAAAGTGTGGAGTGACACATTTTGGTACGAAGAATGAGGAGAGGAAATATAAACTACAGAGTACAATCCTAAAGGGGGAGAGAGACCTCGGGAAATATGTGCACAAATCGCTGAAGGTGGCACAGGAGGTTGAGAAAGTGGCGAAATAAGCTTAGGGGATCCTGGGCTTCATGAATAGAGGTATAGAGTACATAAGTGCCGAAATTATGATCAATCTGTATAAAACTCGGGTTTGGCCTCAACTGGAGTATTGTGTTCAATTCTAGGCACCGCACTTTAAGAAGGATGTGAAGGCCTTAGAGAGGGTGCAGTAAAGATTTACAAGAATGATTCCAGGAATGAGGGACTTCAGTTGCATGGATAGACTGGAGAAGCTGGGGTTGTTCTCCTTCGAGCAGAGAAGATTGAGAGGAGATTTGATAGAGGTGTTCAAAATCATGAGGGGTCTGGATAGAGAAATTGTTCCCACTGACAGAAGGGTCGAGAACCAGAGGACACAGATTTAAGGTGATTGGCAAAAGAACCAAAGGCGACGTAAGAAAAACCTTTTTTACGTAGCGAGTGGTTAGGATCTGGAATCACTGCCTGAAAGGGTGGTGGAGACAGACTTGATCACGGATTTCAAAAGGGAGTTGGATAAGTACCTGAAAGAGGAAAATTTGCAGGGCTACGGGGAAAGGGCGGGGGAGTGAGACGAACTGAGGTGCTCTTGCAGAGAGCCGGCACGGGCTCGACAGGTCAAATGGCCTCCTTCCTGGCTGTAACCATTCTGATTCTATCTGTAGTACAGTACATTGGTATGCATCCAGACCAGATTACAGGGGAAAAGCTAACTGTTGGTTCGATGAGATCAGATCCTGTTGGCATCAATTGTTTCAGATGTTCAGTCCACTGTATTAAATGCTTTACTTGTTTCATATAGAATCTAAACAAAGACTTGTTCTGATCAGTGTTATTTGGCATCAAGGAGTTTCATCTTGTTACGACACTTACTGTATGGAGGGGTAACATGAATCTGGTTTGGTAAAGGGTTTAAAGAGGAGCATGTGCATATTGGGAAACGCACTTAAAATAAGAAATTACTGGTAATTAGATTTTTTTTTAAAGCCACCATTTGTAGGTTCAAAAACAAATGTGCTCATCAACTGAAAGAATTTTGGCATTGCTGAGTGACACTTTCCTGTTTCAGACACAGTGACCATAATTCTTCCTGTCAAAGTTAGAAGTTGTGGAATGATGTGAGGAGGAAATCCTGGACTCTGCTAGTTTTTTGGGAGGAGGGAAGGAAGGCAGATTCTGGAGGCAATGGGAAGGGGGATACCATGATCTGGGAGTATTGGCATGGGTTCTTGGGGCTTGGGAACAGTTTCTAGGAGTACTGAGAACAGGGACCTCAGATTCAATATTGATGCACTTGAAATGCCTAAAAGCAGTTTCATGCCACAAAGCAGATTGACCATTGGGGGGAGGGGGGATGGAATGGCGCAGAGGGTTTAAAGATAAGTCCAGCAACTATAGGCCGATCAATTTAACCTTGGTGGTGGAGAAGCTTTTAGAAACAATAATCAGGGACAAAATTAACAGTGACTTGAACAAGTGTGGATTAATTAATGAAAGCCAGCACGGATTTGTAAAAGACAAATCGTGTTTAACCGACTTGATCAAGTTTTATGATGAGGTAACAGACGGTTGATGAGGGCAATGCGGTTGACGTAGTGTACATGGATTTCCAAAAGGCGTTCGACAAAGTGCCACATAATAGGCTTGCCAGTAAAGTTGAAGCCCATGGAATAAAAGGGACAGTTGCAGATGGATACAGAATTGGCTAAGTGACAGGAAACAGAGAGTAGTGGTGAACAGTTGTTTTTCGGACTGGAGGAAGGTATACAGTGGTGTTCCCCAGGGCTTGGTTCTAGGACCACTGCTTTTCTTGATATATATTAATGACTTGGACTTGGGTATACAGGATGCAATTTCAAAATTTGCAGATGACAAAAAACTTAGAAGTATAGTGAACAGTGAGGGGGAGAGTGATAGAGTTCAAGAGGACATAGACAGGCTGCTGGAATGGGCGGGAGCATGGCAGGTGAAATTTAACGCAGAAAAGTGTGAAGTGATACATTTTTGTAGAAAGAATAAGGAGAGGAAATATAAACTAAATGGTACAATCCTAAATGGGGTGTGAACAGAGAGACCTGGGGATGTATGTGCACAAATCATTGAAGCTGGCAGAGCAGGTTGAAACATTATAGCGGTTAGTCGAGAGGTATGATTCACGCTTCGGTGTTGATGTTTGAAATTTGTGAGGGGTACGGGGTTCAAATCCCAGAAGAGCCCTCATTTGCCCGCAAATTTTAGGCTGGATAGCCTGTTGTTGGCTGGTGTGGACACGATGGGTCAAAATGGCCTCCTTCCGTGCTGTAAACTTCTATGATTCTATGAAAGCGTTTTAAAAAGCTGATGGGATCCTGGGCTTCAGGATCCCATAGAGGTATAAAGTAAAAGGTAGGAAATTATTATGAGCCTGTATAAAACACTGGTTCGGCCTCAATTGGATACTGTATCCAATTCTGGGCATCGCACTTTGAGGGAAGTGAAGGCCTTAGAGAGGCTGCAGAAACATAGAAAATAGGTGCAGGAGTAGGCCATTCGGCCCTTCGAGCCTGCACCACCATTCGATAAGATCATGGCTGATCATTCCCTCAGTAACCCTTTCCTGCTTTCTCTCCATACCCCTTGATCCCTTCAGCCGTAAGGGCCATATCTAACTCCCTCCTGAATATATTCAATGAACTGGCATCAACAACACTCTGCGGTAGGGAATTCCACAGGTTAACAACTCTGAGTGAGGAAATTTCTCCTCATCTCAGTCCTAAATGGCCTACCCCGTATCCTTAGACTGTGTCCCCTGGTTCTGGACTTCCCCAACATCGGGAACAATCTACCGCATCTAACCTGTCCCGTCCCGTCAGAATCTTGTATGTTTCTATGAGATCATCTCTCATTCTTCTAAACTCCAATGTATAAAGGCCCAGTTGATCCAGTTTCTCATATGTCAGTCCTGCCATCCTGGGAATCAGTCTGGTGAACCTTCGCTGCACTCCCTCAATAGCAAGAACGTCCTTCCTCAGATTAGGAGACCACTATTTCAGGTGAGGCCTCACCAAGGCCCTGTACAACTGCAGTAAGACCTCCCTGCTCCTATACTCAAATCCCCTAGCTATGAAGGCCAATATACCATTTGCCTTCTTTACCGCCTGCTGTACCTGTATGCCAACTTTCAATGACTGATCAACCATGACACCCAGGTCTCGTTGCACCTCCCCTTTTCCTAATCTGCCATCATTCAGATAATAATCTGTCTTTACGTTTTTGCCTCCAAAGTGGATAACCTCACATTTATCCACATTATACTGCATCTGCCATGCATTTGCCCACTCACCTAACCTGTCCAAGTCACCCTGCAGCCTCTTAGCGTCCCCCTCACAGCTCTCACCGCCACCCAGTTTAGTGTCATCTGCAAACTTGGAGATATTACACTCAATTCCTTCATCCAAATCATTGATGTATATTGTAAAGAGCTGGGGTCCCAGCATTGAGCCCTCCGGCACTCCACTAGTTACTGCCTGCCATTCTGAAAAGGACCCGTTTATCCCGACTCTCTGCTTCCTGTCTGCCAACCAGTTCTCTATCCACGTAAGTATATTACCCCCAATACCACGTGGTTTGATTTTGCACACCAATCTCTTGTGTGGGGCCTTGTCAAAAGCCTTTTGAAAGTCCAAATACACCACATCCACTGGTTCTCCCTTGTCCACTCTACTAATTACACCCTCACAAAATTCCAGAAGATTTGTCAAGCATGATTTTCCCTTCATAAATCCATGCTGACTTGGACCGATCCTGTCGCTGCTTTCCAAATGTGCTGCTATTTCATCCTTAATAATTGTTTCCAACATTTTCCCCACCACTGATGTCAGGCTAACCGGTCTATAATTACCCGCTTTCTCTCTCCCTCCTTTTTTAAAAAGTGGTATTACATTAGCTACCCTCCAGTCCATAGGAACTGATCCAGAGTCGATAGACTGTTGGAAAATGATCACCAATGCATCCACTATTTCTAGGGCCACTTCCTTAAGTACTCTGGAAACAAACTATCAGGCCCCAGGGATTTATCGGCCTTCAATCCCATCAATTTCCCAAACACAATTTCCTGCCTCGATTCCAGGGTCCATGGGATCCAAGGCAAAGTGGCAAGTTGGATCCAAAATTGGCACAGAGGCAGGAAGCAAAGGATAATGGTTGATGTGTGTTTTTGTGACTGGAAAACTGTTTCCAGTGGGGTTCCGCAGGGCTCAGTACTACGGCCCTTGCTTTTTGTGGTACTGTATATATCAATGATCTAGGCTTGAATGCAGGGGGTATGATTAAGAAGTTTGTAGATAATACAAAAATTGGCTGTGTGGTTGATAATGAAGAAGAAAGCTGCAGACTGCAGGGAGATATCAATGAACTAGTCAGGTGGGCAGAACAGTGGCAAATGGAATTTAACCTGGAAAAGTGTGAGGTAATGCATTTCGGGAGGGTTAACAAGGCAAGGGAATACATAAATGGTAGAACACTGAGAAGTGTAGAGGAACATGTCCACAGATCCCTGAAGATAGCAGGCCAGGTAGATAAGGTGGTTAAGAAGGAATACGGAATACTTGCCTTTATTGGCCGAGGCATAGAATACAAGAGCAGGGAGGTTATGCTTGAACTGAATAAAACACTGATTAGGCCACAGCTGGAGTACTGTGTGCAGTTCTGGTCACCACATTACAGGAAAGATGTGATTGCACTAGAGAGGGTACAGAGGAGATTTGTGCCTGGACTGGAGAATTTTAGCTTTGAGGAAAGATTGGATAGGCTGGGTTTGTTTTCTTTGGAACAGAGGAGGCTGAAGGGAGACCTTATTGAGGTGCACAAAATTATGAGGGGCCTAGATAGAGTGAATAGGAAGGACATATTTCCCTTAGCAGAATGGTCAACAACCAGGGGGCATAGATTTCAAGTAATTGGGGGTGGTTTAGAGGGGATTTGAGGGAACATTTTTGCACCCAGCGGGTGGTTGGGGTTGGAATTCACTGCCTGAAAGGGTGGTAGAGGCAGAAATCCTCACCACATTTAAAAGTATTTGGATGTGCACTTGAAGTGCCGTAACCTACAAGCTATGGACCTAGAGCTGGAAAGTGGGATTCGGCTGGATAGCTCTTTGTCGGCCGGCATGGACACGATGGGCCGAAATGGCCTCCTTCCATGCTGTAAATTTCTGATTCTATGACGGGCTTCAGTTACGTGGATAGACTGGAGAAGCTGGGATTGTTCTCCTTAGAGCAGAGGAGATTCAATCGAGGTGTTCAAAATCATGAGTGGTCTGGACAGAGTAGATAGAGATAAACTGTTCCCATTGGCAGAAGGGTCGAGCACTAGAGGACATGGATTTAAGGTGATTGGCTAAAGAACCAAAGTCGAGACAAGAAAAACTTTTTTTTACACAGTGAGTGGTTAGGATCTGGAATTCACTGCCTGAACGAGTGGCGGATTCAATCGCAGCTTTCAAAAGGGAATTGGATAAGTACCTGAAAGAAAAAAAAAAATCGCAGGGCTACGGGGAAAGGGCGGGGGAAGTGAGACTAGCTGAGGTGCTCTTGCAGAGAGCTGGCACGGGCTGAATGGGCCATAAGGCCGCCTTCCATCTATGATTAAATGGAGTCAGGTAGGTAGGATGCCCAATTGCAAACACATTGGTTGGTGGATTAAGTAGCAGGCAGGCATGCATCAGAGTCGGTAGGCAAGGTGGCATCAGCAGTCTGAGGTGTGCTCGGTTTCTAAGGGTTTGCGAGGTGGTTTAAGATTGATTAGATGCATTGGGGATTGCGAATACTTTGGTAAAGTAGAGGGTGGGATAGAGGAGTGAGTAGTGAAGCGGCAGAGAGTAGCAGTAAGTCATTAAATACATGATATATTGGGGCAAATTGGGCGAGTGAATAATTGGAGTTGGGGGGATGTAGTGCCTCTGAGTGGTGTGTGGTGGTCAGTTGAGAGTGTGTGAACAATGTAGAGGGTGGGGAGGGGTAATGTGTAGTTGGAAGTGGGCATTGGGGTGGTGGGCACAAGGGACTGTTTATATATTTGGACTTTTATTCTGTCTGAGCGATAAATGTTACACTTGATATTGTAAAATTTTTACCTGAAAATTAATTTTGCACCTTAGCTTCTAATGTGGAAAAACTCGAGAAATGCAAAAATCCTTTTGCACCATGAGGAGATGTACTCTTCGACTATGAGTCAGCCTATCACTGCACTGACAATCTTACTGACGTAAATTCTGCACAAGCTCAGGTTGCACCATATGCCTGAAGCTATCGGCTAACTGTGTCAAAATATCAATTTCAAGCTCAAGCTGTTGAGAGAGGCTGAGATCTTTACATTAAAAAAAAATCATAAAGCTATCCAACACATGGAAAACTTTATGCTGAATTTAGTTATCTATGGTGTATATAACTTTCCCATACTTGCCAAGCTGCGGACTAAAAATGATAGACAAAAGCATTGTTTAAAAATTATTCTGAGCATTTGACTGGTTTGCTGCATCTCTGTTATTTGTGGGTTGTCATGCTCTCTTTCCACTGTTTGTGCTTGGCTTCCGTGTGCTCCCAACTAAGAGACTCAAAGTATTCGATGCCTTCCTGGATGCTTCTCCACTTTGAGTAGTCTTGGGCCAGGGATTCCCACGTGTCGGTGGGAATGTTGTACTTTTTCATGGAGGATTTGAGGGTTTTCTCTACCCTCCTGAAACTCGCTTGCCGTGATGTAGCTTGGAGTACAGTGCTTGTTTCGGGAGTCTAGTATCGGGCATGTGGACAATGCTTCGATGCTGGGGATGTTGGCCTGTGCGAGAACGCTGACGTTAGTCCGCCTATCCTGCCAATGAATTTGCAGGATTTTGCGGAGGCAGTGTTGGTGGTACTTCTCCAGTGCTTTGAGGTGCCTACTGTATGTAGTCCATGTCTCTGAAGCATATAGGAGGGTGGGTATCACTACTGCTCTGTAGACCATGAGCTTGATGCTTGAGGTCATGGTCTTCAAACACTCTCTTCCTCAGGCGGCCGAAGGCTGCACTGGCACACTGAAGGCGGTGTTGGACTTCGTCATCGATGTCTGTCCTTGTTGACAGTAGGCTCCCAAGGTATGGAAAGCGGCCCACATTGTCCAAGGTCTCGTCATGATGCTTGATAAATTGGAGGGCAGTAGTGTGTGCGGGGCAGGTTGGTAGAAAACCTTTGTCTTACAGATGTTTAATGTTGGGCCCAGACTCTCGTACACTTCGGTGAAGGTGTCAACGATGGTTTGGAGTTCGACCTCCGAGTATGCACAAACGCAAGCGCGTCTGCATACTGTAATTCAATGACAGAGGATGGAACGACCTTAGATCTGGACTGGAGGCGACGGGGATTAAACAATTTCCCATTTGTCCTGTAGATTAGATCCACTCCAGCAGGGAACTTGTTGAGGGTGAGATGGAGCATTGCAGCGAGGAAGATTGAGAAGAGCGTTGGTGCAATGACACAGCCTTGCTTGATACCAATCTGCACATGTATTGGGTCTGTGGTGGATCCGTTGGTAAGGATCACGGCTTGCGTGTCGTCGTGAAGCAGGTGGAGGATGGTGACAAATTTTTGAGGGCAGCTGAATTTTAGAAGGACACTCCATAATTCCTCATGGTTGACAGAGTTGAAGGCCTTTGTGAGGTCAAAGAAGGCCATGTACAGAGGTTGATGCTGCTCCCGACATTTTTCTTCGATTGACGCGCAGTGAAGATCATGTCCATTGTACCCCTTAGTGGGCAGAATCTGCATTGCGACTCTGGGAGGACCTCTTCAACCAATTGGAGAACGCGATTGAGGAGGATTCTTGCAATGACTTGCCCTGTGGCAGACAGCAGGAAAACTCCTCTAATTACCGCAATCAGACTTGTCACCTTTCTTGAAGATGATCACAATTACAGCGTCTGAGGTCCCCTGGCATGCTTTCCTCCTTCCAGTTAAGAGAGATCAGGGCTGTGTGGTCAACTCCTGCTCCTATTTCTTATGTTCTTGTGTATTCTAAACGTTGTAGCTTTTGTGAGCAACGGAATTTTTTAGTGGTGAAAGTGACATTTGTCAGAAATTGACGATTATTTTGTGGCAAATGCCACTTATTGGTTCAAACAAAATAGATCAAATGGAGACAGAGATTGACTTAGTCTTCTAGATGGTGATAGTTCTAAAATTATTTTTTGTGACTCTATGACTAGCTATTGAAATGTGGATAGTGCATATTAACTAATCCCCTCATGATTCAGTTAAATGACGAGGGCCAAGACAAAAGCAGATAGTCATAAGGTTGTTCTGTCTGTGCACTAATTTTAGATAAGTCTTATTTCAAAACTGGTTTATTCAATCTATGTTTAATTGTGCTTTTATTCAATATTGGCTGCAAAGAACATGGACCATCCAACTAAAACTACACAAACCTGTATAAAATAGTGGGATAAAATGTGTGGTTCACTAAAAGATTAACAAAGCATAGACACGCAGCTTGAACAGAATGGATCAGTGGCATTGTCACGATTACTGGTTTTCAATTGCTATAGCGAAGCATATAAATTTTGTTGAAATTTTGGTTACAGAGAGATCCAAATTGTATGGACCTTAGCAAATGTCTTTTTCTTGCAGCATGTACAATGAATAATGTTATATTCTTTTCATAAACACCAGTTATTAATTTTACACTTTTTCTGCACTTGCGCCAATGCTTGACACACCCGTGATGTCACATTGTGAACTGTTACAGTACAGCTTGAATGCTTCCGTGGATGCCATCAGTACTGTGTTCTGTGGCAAACCACTAGGAGGCATGTTTGAACTTTGTCACATTCTATGCCTCCCACAGTTTTTTTGGCAGCGATGAATAAGATGATGATGATGATGATTCATTGTACACGAGTTCTGTTGCCTACTGTGGAAACCTGCAAGCTTCACTGTCACTCCATGCCTAAAATAGGGACTTAAACTTTAGCAGGAACCTCATAAATACTGAACTGTTGCCTTGTTGCATATTAATGTTATTCAGTATCTCTCGCTATCAGCTCAGGAAACATCCTGATGGGTTGAAAAAGCCTGAACCCATCAAAAAATACTTTACTACTTTTCTGAGCACATCTCTCAAAATTCTTTTCAAATCCTTTGATGCCCTATTACTTTCATATTCACCGCACAGTACACCGCTACAATAACATTTTCAAACCATTTATTACTCACAAAACACCCACACTTAACTATGAGCTCCAGTAACATTCAGTGTTGGGAATCCTAATGCCTTGGATTTAGAAGCTAAATGCAAACTGATCATATTTACAGACAAGACCAAGACAGTTTGGGAACTAGTGTCAAACTTTTTCTTGGGATGTGGGCATTGCAGGCAAGGGTGGTATTTATTGCTCATCTCTAGTTGCCCTTGGGCATCTTGATACAACTGATCACTTCAGAGTCGAGCACATTAGCATGGGACTGGATTCACATCAAGGCCAGTCCCGGTAAGGACGGCAGGTTTCATCCCCTAAAGGACATCAGTGAACCAGTGAGTTTTTATGACCATCTGATGCTTTCTGGTCACTTTTACTGACGCTAGTTTTTTATTTCCAGATTTTAAAAAAAATTGAATTTCACTTCAAACTGCCATGGTGGGATTTGAAGTCTCGGCCTCTGCATTATTAGTCCAGCAACATAACCACTAGGCTACCATACCTATAATGTAATATCTAAATGGGTGGAATAATTGCACATGAAATTTAATAAGGCCGTGTAAAATAGGAAGGAAAAGGTGATCCAGGTACTCTATCCCCATTGCAAAGGGGATGGAGTATAAAAGCAGGGAAGTATTGCTACAGCTATACAAGGTATTGGTGAGGCCACACCTAGAATAAATACTGCGTGCAGTTTTGGTTCCCATATTTACGAAAGGATGTATTTGCTTTGGAGGCAGTTCAGAGAAGGTTCACTAGGTTGATTCCGGGGATGAGGGGATCGACTTATGAGGAAAGGTTGAGTAGCTTGGGCCTCTACTCATTGGAATTCAGACAAATGAGGTGTGATCTTATCAAAACGTATAAGATTGAGGGGGCTTGACAAGGTGGATGCAGAGAGGATGTTTCCACTGATGGGGGAGACTAGAACTAGAGGGCATGATCTTCGAATGAGGGGCCGCCCATTTAAAACTGAGATGAAGAGAAATTTCTTCTCTGAGGGTTGTAAATCTCTGGAATTCGCTGCCTCAGAGCTGTGGAAGCTGGGACATTAAGAAACTGTATTTCTGTCTTAAATTTATTCAAACGATAAGGGGTTATGGGGAGCGGACAGGAAAGTGGAGCTGAGTCCATGATCAGATCAGCCATGATCTTATTGAATGGCGGAGCAGGCTCGAGGGACCGTATGGCCTATTCCTGTTCCTATTTCTTGTGTTCTTATGAATGGCGTTGAAATAGCTAAAGATGAAGTTGAGGTACCTAGGGATTTTAGTAGGCTCTATGATCAACATGGCCAAGCACTGCAGAGCAAATAGAATGTTGAACTATAAACCTTAACAGTAGAGTACAAGAGGAAATCGAGCTCAAACAGTATAGTGCCTTACTCAGACTACCCAGTGAATTCCATATCCATTTCGAGTCACCGGTACAAGGGAGTTGTTCAAATCCTCGAGGTGGTTCAAGAAAGAGACAAAAGACTGGTGAAACTTGGGGTTTTCAGCTTTGCAATAAGGCAACTGAGAAGTGATCTTTCTAGAGATATGTAAGTAGGTAAATACTATCGTAAAGGTATATTCAGATTTTTACTTCTAGCTGAACTGCAACACAGGGAATATGACTTGAAGCTAGTAAGATGCCTGATTCTTGCATGCTCTGTTTCATATCTCTGAACCAGTTTAGCCCAGTATTGCACAGGTTAAACATATCCTATTAGGTTTTCAAATCTCTGCCAGTGGGATCATTTGGATATTTTGCTGACTAACTCAACAGAAAAAAAAACAAGTCATTGATCTCAAAGATTTTTATTCATCTCGTGTAACCAGAATGCTTGTAACTTATCATCCCTGTCCACTGTACCAGGGAATTCAGCCATAGAATTCTTGATTTCAACCATCCGTCACCTTCAGATAAACTTTATATAAACAAATTATTTCACTTGTGAAATTAGCTCTGTACATAATTCCAATGCTAAATTAGTATTGAGTGTTTACGACTCCTGAGAGAGCAATAAACTCAATCCGGAGCACTAATTACAATGACTGTTAAATTCTGTTTTTAAAACATGGTCTTTTGGGCATTGTATTCTTGATGTTTTCATTAACTTAGATATAAAATGATGACTTATTTATGTTGTTTTTAGCTGAGTAAGCTCCGTTTTTATGATTTTAGGGTTTTTAACCAGTGTTTTGGGGAATCAAGTAAATCATATGAAGACCATAAATCAGTATCTCTGCCCATAATTTGACAATTGGGGAAGGGGAAAGGAGGCACAACAACAGAGTGGCTAATATAAAAAGTCTTTTTGTAGCTACATTCTGAATGCAGTCCCACAATGTAAATAGGATGAATATAGCGCACCATCATCTTTAATGTATTGTTGAAGTGCATCCAATGAATGTAGTCCTGCAATATAAATCATCACTGTTCCTTTTCAAGAAGTTGCCTGAATATCTAGTTGTGAATGTAATTGGTTTTAGAAATAGGTTTGGATTGAGATTATGACACGCTACTCCTATGCTGCTGGGCCAAAGAGGGGTATTGCCTGGAGGACAACAGGCCAGGATAGAATAATTTAGATGAGATATGACGAAAGCAGAGATTTCAAATGAAAAGGTTCATGCATTTTCTTTTAATCTAACTGTAGAAAGGGTAAATGTGAATTACAAATTGGCTTTGATAACTGCCTATAACATAATTCCTTTGTCTTTGGACGTGGCAAATAAATGAAACTATACTGATTCATCCACATTTTCTATGAGACGAGCTGTCTGCAAGATGCAGACAGTTCGTTGATATGTAGATTAGCCAGGGGGAAGAAGCTTTTAGCCCAAGTTCTAATTGAATTATACACAAAGTATTAATAGATAAATGAGGTTTGAATGAGATGTGAACAGAGGGATGTCACATGATTTTGTGATGAGGTAAACTGTTGTTTGAATTTTAATGACAGGTTTTTTGTACTGGAAAATATATGGCAATCTTTCGCCATTTCATCTTCTGAATTGACATTTGGACCCCCTTGGCCGACATAGGAATTGCACATGTCATTTCCCAGATCCATGCCCACCTCCCCAACTCCGTGTTTGAATCCTTCCAATGAGGTATCCACCTCTTCTACTGCATCAAATGGCTCATACTAAAGCCACGAATTACATTCTCTGTGACTGTGATCTATTATCCCTCCTTATCATTCTCGACCTGTTTGCAGCCTTCAGCACAGTCAACCACACCATAATCCTCCAACACCTGTCCCTCTTTTGTCCAGCAGAGTGGAACTGCCCTCACTTGGTTCCATTTGTATATGTGCTAGTAGCCAAAGCATCTCCAGCACTGGCTTCCCAGGCTTGCACTGCCACCTCCAGAGTCCCTCAAGGATCTATTCTTCACCTCATTCCTTCCATATCTATGTGTTGCCCCTTGGTAACACCATCTGCCAAGACATGGGATCAGTGTACATGCGGAATCCGTTTCCGCATGTAAACTGCCACCTAGTGCTGCCTCTCCGCCACATCTCAACCCTCCATTTCCTTTGTGCTGTCGGACTGCTTGTCTGACATCCAGTCCTGGTTGAGTCATAACCTCCTTCAGCGAAAGATTGAAGTAATCATCTTTGCCCAACGCCATGAACTCTGTACCCCATGACTGGCTCCAGTGTCTTTCCTGGCACATACTTCAGGCTGAACCAGATTGTTCATAACCTCAGCATCCTGTTTGACCCGAAGCTGAGCTTCCAACCGCATATCCTACTTACAACTTTACCTCAACCCATCTGCTGAAACACTTTATAGAGGCATCTGTCACCTCAGACTGAGCCAACCCAGCACTCTGAGCTGGCCTCTGCTCCATGCTCTGTAAACTTCAGCTGATCAAAACTCTGCTGCCTGTATCCTTTCCTATATCATCCTGCTCACTCATCACCACCTCCTCTCCTGCGTCATTCTTGCTGCTCTACATTGTCTTTCAGCCCCCTAGCATAAAAACATAGAAACATAGAAAATAGGTGCAGGAGTAGGCCATTCGGCCGTTCGAGCCTGCACCGCCATTCAATAAGATCATGGCTGATCATTCCCTCAGTATTCCTTTCCTGCTTTCTTTCCATACCCCTTGATCCCCTTAGCCGTAAGGATCCAATCTAACTCCCTCTTGGATATATCCACTGAACTGGCATCAACAGCTCTCTGGCAGGGAATTCCATAGGTTAACAACTCTCTGAGTGAAGAAGTTTCTCCTCATCTCAGTCCTAAATGGCCTACCCCTTAACCTAAGACTATGTCCCCTGGTCCTGCACTTCCCCAACATCGGGAACATTCTTCCCGCATCTAACCTGTCCAGTCCCGTCAGAATCTGATATGCTTCTATGAGATTCCCTCTTATCCTTCTAAACTCCAGTGAATAAAGACCCAGTTGATCCAGTCTCTCCTCATATGACAGCCCAGCCATCCTGGGAATCAGTCTGGTGAACCTTCGCTGCACTCAATAGCAAGAACGTCCTTCCTCAGATTAGGAGACCAAAACTGAACACAATATTCCAGGTGAGGCCTCACTAAGGCCCTGTAAAATTGCAGTAAGACCTCCCTGCTCCTTTACTCAAATCCCCTAGCTATGAAGGCCAACATACCATTTTCCGCCTTCACCGTCTGCTGTACCTGCATGCCCACTTTCAGTGACTGATGAACCATGACCCCCAGGTCTTGTTGCACCTCCCCTTTTCCTAATCTGCTGCCATCCAGATAATATTCTGCCTTTGTGTTGTTGCCCCCAAAATGGATAACCTCACATTTATCCACATTATACTGCATTTGCCCACTCACCTAACCTGTCCAAGTCACCCTGCAGCCTCTTAGCGTCCTCCTCACAGCTCACACCGCCACTCAGTTTAGTGTCATCCGCAAACTTGGAGATATTACACTCAATTCCTTCATCTAAATTGTTAATGTATATTGTAAAGAGCTGAGGTCCCAGCACTGAGCCCTGCGGCACTCCACTAGTCACTGCCTGCCATTCTGAAAAGGACCCGTTTATCCCGACTCTCTGCTTCCTGTCTGCCAACCAGTTCTCTATCCATGTCAGTACATTATACCCAATACCATGTGCTTTGATTTTGCACACCAATCTCTTGTGCAGGACCTTGTCAAAAGCCTTTTGAAAGTCCAAATACACCACATCCACTGGTTCTCCCTTGTCCACTCTGCTAGTTTCATCCTCAAAAAAATTCCGAAAGATTCTTCAAGCATGATTTCCCTTTCATAAATCCATGCTGACTTGGTCCAATCCTGTCACTGCTTTCCAAATGCGCTGCTATTTCATCCTTAATGATTGATTCCAACATTTTCCCCACCACTGATGTCAGGCTACTCGGTCTATAATTATCCGTTTTCTCTCTCCCTACTTTTTAAAAAAGTGGTGTTACATTAGCTACCTTACAATCCATAGGAACTGATCCAGAGTCGATAGACTGTTGGAAAATGATCACCAATGCATCCACTATTTCTAGGGCCACTTCCTTAAGTACTCTGGAAACAGACTATCAGGCCCCGGGGATTTATCGGCCTTCAATCCCATCAATTTCCCTAACACAATTTCCCGCCTAATAAGGATATCCTTCAGTTCCTCCTCCTCACTAGACCCACTGTCCCCTAGTACATTCGGAAGGTTATTTGTGTCTTCCTTCGTGAAGAGAGAACCGAAGTATTTGTTCAGTTGGTCTGCCATTTCTTTGTTCCCCATTATAAATTCACCTGAATCCGACTGCAAGGGACCTACGTTTGTCTTCACTAATCTTTTTCTCTTCACATATCTATAGAAGCTTTTGCAGTCAGTTTTTATGTTCTCTGCAAGCTTCGTACTCTATTTTTCCCCCTCTTAATTAAACCCTTAGTCTTCCTCGTTGAATTCTAAATTTCTCCCAGTTTATTGCTTTTTCTAGCCAAATTATATGCCTCTTCCTTGGCTTTAACACTATCCTTAATTTCCCTTGTTAGCCATGGTTGAGCCACCTTCCCCATTTCATTTTTACTCCAGACAGGGATGTACAATTGCTGAAGTTCATCCATGTGATCTTTAAATGTTGCCATTACTTATCCACCATCAACCCTTTAAGTATCCTTTTCCAGTCTATTCTAGCCAATTCACGCCTCATACCGTCAAAGTTACCTTTCCTTAAGTTCAGGACCCTAGTTTCCGAATTAACTGTGTCACTCTCTATCTTAATAAAGAATTCCACCATATTATGGTCACTCTTCCCCAAGGGGCCTCGCACAACAAGATTGTTAATTAGTCGCTTCTCATTACACATCACCCAGTCTAGGATGACCAACTCTCTCGTTGGTTCCTCAACATATTGGTCTAGAAAACCATCCCTAATACACTCCAGGAAATCCTCCTCCATCGCATTGCTACCAGTTTGGTTAGCCCCATCAATATGTAGATTAAAGTCGCCCATGATAACTGCTGTACCTTTATTGCACACATCCCTTATTTCTTGTTTGATGATGTCCCTAACCTCACTACTATTGTTTGGTGGTCTGTACACAACTCCCACTAGCGTTTTTTGCCCTTTGGAATTCCGCAGCTCCACCTATACCGATTCCATATCATCCTGGCTATTGCATTAATTTCCTCTTTAACCAGCAACACCACCCCACCTCCTTTTCCTTTCTGTCTATCCTTCCTAAATGTTGAATACCCCTGGATGTTGAGTTCCCAGCCTTGGTCACCCTGGAGCCATGTCTCCGTGATGCCAATTACATCATACCCGTTAACTGCTATCTGCGCAGTTAATTCGTCCGCCTTATTCTGAATACTCCTCGCATTGAGGCACAGAGCCTTCAGGTTTGTCTTTTTAACACACTTTGCCCCTTTAGAATTTTTCTGTAATGTGGCCCTTTTTGTTTTTTGCCTTGGGTTTCTCTGCCCTCCACTTTTACTATTCTCCTTTCTATCTTTTGCTTCTGATTCCATTTTATTTCCCTCTGTCTCCCTGCATAGGTTCCCACCCCCCTGCCACATTAGTTTAACTCCTCCCCAACAGCACTAGCAAACACTCCCCCTCGGACATTGGTTCCGGTCCTGCCCAGGTGCAGACCGTCCAGTTTGTACTGATCCCACCTCCCCCAGAACCGGTTCCAATGCCCCAGGAATTTGAATCCCTCCCTTCTGCACCACTGCTCAAGCCACGTATTCATCTGAGCTATCCTGCGATTCCTACTCTGACTAACGTCTCAAATTTAAAATTCTCATCCCTAAATCAGTCCATGGTTTTGCCCCTCCCAATCTCTATAAACGCCTAGAGCCTCTGGCAATCTTTCTATTCCTCTTAATTGCACATCCCCCTTCTCAGCATTATTTGTTACCGATGTCCCACACTCTTGAAATAACCTCCCTAAACTACTCGCCCTAATTAATTTGCAGTTTGTTAATCCCAATCCATTTCACACATTTGTGGGGCTCGGGTAACAGAACCCCATTCATCTCAGCCACTTGTGGGACCGTGTTAGCACCCATAAATACCGCCCCGTTGCTTTCAGTGTTGGCACATTTTTATTTGTGTCAGTGAAGTGACTGATACGTAGCTGACAGTGCAAATTTCAAACCTCACTCTTCCAGTGACACCAGATCAGTTACTGCATCTTGGTTCCATCGTGCCTGCTATTTAGTAGCCTCTTGTAAAACCTCTGCCTATTGCCCCTGGAATCGCAGTCTGTCTGAAATATCCTCAACCATCGTGGATAGCTATCAAACTTTGCAAAGGTTTTGCTGGGATTAACCCTGTGGATTCAGTCCCGATCTATTGAGGATTGTGGAAAGAAAAAAGGAATGTTCCTAAGGATTGTTTTCTAGCTACTTCACTTTATAGCGTGCCTTCAAAAATGAGAGTCCTGTTGATCAAAAAGCCTCTTCCAGGATTATGAATTTCTCAGTGACAAAATCCCAGAGGATTATCGGTGCTGACGCACTTGATGTAAACTGTTAATTACACTGAATTGTCACTGGGGCGGGGCGAATATCCTTTTTATGGCCCATGACCGGGTGTTATAAAATGCACTGTCGCAGGTAGATGTGGAATTTTTAGCCACTGATTTACATGCACTCCTTTTCGAGATATAATAATTTTGCCTATTCCAGATATACATTATATCTTGCAATTAGTTTGAAGCTTATATGAGTCAGTTTTGATCTACACTATGTTTTATTCATGCAAAATAAATATTCCGATTCGGCAGCAACAGATTACTATTTATGTCAGGCTTGGTTGATGTACTGTTTCCTTAGGAAGGAATATTTGAATTGCTCTAGTTATGCAATTATCCATCTACTTATACAAAGAAAGACTTGCATTCATATAGCACCTTTCACGACTACCGGACATCTCAAAGCGCAGAAGTTCTTTTGGAGTGCAGTTACTGTTGTAATGTCACAGCCAATTTGTGTACAGCAAGCTTCCACAAACAGTAATGTGATCATGACCAAATAATCTGTTGATTGAGGGATAAATATTGGCCAGGACCCCAGGGAGAACTCCCCTGCTCTTCTTCGAAATAGCGCCATGGGATCTTTTACATCCACCTGACAGAGTAGACAGGACCTTGGTTTAATGTCTCATCTGAAAGATGGCACCTCCAACAGTGCAGCGCTCCCTCAGTACTGCACTGGGAGTGTCAGCCTAGATTTATGTGCTCAAGTCTCTGGAGTGAGACTTGAACCCACAACCTTCTGATACAGCGGTGAGTGTGCTACCCACTGAGCCACAGCTGACACTGTGGCTTATTTCATAGATACTTGATTATTGGCAGGGCAAGAGGTGAGGGAACTGCGCTGAATGACTCAACTCAACCCAAAGCTTCTCACAGAGAATATATATACAAAATTAAGCACAATCTATATCCAGTGATCCCATCTATCATGGCACAAAATACTGACGTAATGCATCACTTTCTCCAAGTCTACAGTAGTCATTCCATACAACACTGTAATTTGTATCAGTTCCTGGTGAACTATATATTTTTCAATGCTTGTATGTGTATTTTTAAAAAAACAGTATATTTAAAGCTGTATGTGCATCCTATAGAAAACAAAGATTCTCTGTTCCGTTGGTGAAATCATTTCATCTTGCCTTCCATACCTTGTGGGTTGATGAAGAAAGTGGAACCAAATTATACAAATATTACCAGCAATTTATATGAACAGTAGTTTTCCTTCCTATGAGGAGGCACTCTATTCTCCACTATAAGGAAGTGCTATTCCGAGATTCTGGTGGTACAGCACCATTGGCATGAACTAATGGCCTTGTCTTTCTGCTTACCTTATAATTAAACAAGACTTTACTGAAATCTTGATCGTAGATGGAGGTGCCCAACTGAAGTGACTAAAATTTGACCTCAACTAAAATTTGCAGTCTTGGTTAATGTATTTGGTATATGTGTATACAGCGTGTTTAAAGGACTATCTGGTCTTTGTGCACTAGCCTAAAACTAACCGAAAATAACTTGCCAATAGAAATTCAGTCAGTATAATTTTAAGAATATATATAATATATATACTGAAAAAGAGCTAGACCATGGAAAGGGACTAAAGTTGTGTTGACAAATAATCTCGGTGTAATTAATCTTTTATTACCTCGGATACCATGGCCTGTCTTTACACCATGTGCATTGTTACCAATTCGACCCGAGATGGTGTATTTTTACCCTGCTAGTGAAATGTTTTCATTGCTTTGAAATGTAGAAATGTGCTAACCTGCACCTTTTCCCGACTTTTGAATTTAGATGGTTGATCCTCTTCTGCTTTTTCCTTTCAGGCACAGATTTCCTTCTTGCAAGGGGAGAGGAAAGGCCAAGAAAACCTGAAGAAGGATTTGGTCAGAAGAATTAAAATGCTTGAATATGCTTTAAAGCAGGAAAGGTGTGGCTTTTAAACATGTTAATCACACTGTCATCTAGTTAAAGAATTAAATTTTAAAAATTGTACTTCAATAGTAAAAAACTGGTTTATAAATACTTCCCGGTGAAGTTTCCCAATACTGTGAAACAAATATTATAAACTATTCCTATAGATTTATATCTGGTTAAACTGATTTCCACACAATGTTTTAACAGTTTCAATATAGAGTTATAGATAGTTTTATTTTTGTAATCATAAAAAATAGTAAGTCTGTGCAGTTTAATGATTTGAGGGCTGTGGTAGTATTCCTATACTTAAAACAAATTTTAAATCCGCTCTAAGAATTTCAAAACTATTGGTTTTATATGTTTTTCTGTTTCCATTTTATTTAGTATTCAGAAGCAGGCTGCAAACCAGTTTTGCAACTTTTGAAATGCAAGACATTAAGCTCAAGTTCTTTTGGTACTGCAGAGAATCTCTTTAGTTGCATCGTCATGTTTCATAACGTAGGGATACAGGGCTCAACTTTGCCGAATGATTTGTGCCGTTTTTTGGCCTAAATTTAAAAAATCCAAGTTTCCCCAAAGATTGTGCGCCAGTGTAACTCAGTTACGATTTTTTTTAGGTTAGTTTTTTTTGTGTCATTGGGGTGTAACCTGATGTCTGTGACAGTTTTTCACAATTATGCACAATTATGGCCAACTTACATTTCTCCTAGGACAGTGTATGTGACCACTCCCAAAAAATCATCTAGGCATTTAAGAAAGAAAATCGGCGCAGAAAGACGCCATTGTTTCTAGGCGAAGTTTTGGAGGGAGTCAAGAACACATTAATATGCATCATCAAGCTTAAATTTTTCAAACTAAAGATGCAGAAAATGGAAGTTTCATGGAATTCTTTAAGTTTTTATTTTTTTTTTAAGTGCCACCCCAACACCGAATGTCTCCAAATCGGGCTCGAGGGTCGGAGTGTCGGCCAGCAGAATCGGTCCCTCGCCCGGACACAGGCTCGGCTTGAAAAGAAGCCCGGGTGTGGAAGGCGAACTGAAGGCATGAGAAGCCTTACATAGAAAATAGGTGCAGGAGTAGGCCATTTGGTCCTTCGAGCCTGCACCGCCATTCAACAAGATTATGGCTGATCACCCACCCCAACACCTCCCCTCCACATCCCCCCCCCCCCCCCAGCCGCAAGGACCACATCCAACTCCCTCCCGAACACATCCAATGAACTGGCATCAACAACTCTCCGCGGCAGGGAATGCCACAGGCCAACAACTCCCCGAGTGAAGAAGTCTCTCCCAAACCCAGCCCCAAACAGCTCACCCCCCATCCCAAGACCGTGCCCACCCCTGGCTCCGGACCCACCCAACACCGGGAACACTCCCCCCGCACCCAACCCGCCCCGTCCCTTCAGAATCCTTCCCAAATGCCGAACACCCCCGGATGTCGAGCCCGGAGCCACGCCCCCGCGACGCCAACCACACCACATCCACCAACCGCTATCTGCGCAGTCAACCCATCCACCCCACTCTGAACACTCCCCGCACCGAGGCACTGAGCCCCCAGGCCCGCACCTCCAACACACTTTGCCCCCCCCCCCCCACCCCCCCCAGACCTTCGCTGCAATGTGGCCCCTCCTGTCCCCCGCCCTGGGTTTCTCCGCCCTCCACCACTCTCCCCTCCATCCCCCGCCCCCGTCTCCCCATAACTTCCCTCTGCCTCCCCACACAGGCTCCCATCTTGGGGGCGGTAACCTTCTGGGGCAGGGAATTTTAGCCCCGAGCGTGGAAGTCCTGCTCCCGCCGCAGAATTGGCCTTGCCACCCCTCAATGGAAACGGAGTGCAATTTCCAATTGGAACTGGTGCTCTCCACTCTCTCTCCTGCGACAGTTTGAACTGGTGCTCTCCACTCTCTGTCCTGTGACAGTTTGAACTGGTGCTCTCCACTCTCTGTCCTGTGACAGTTTGAACTGGTGCTCTCCACTCTCTGTCCTGTGACAGTTTGAACTGGTGCTCTCCACTCTCTGTCCTGTGACAGTGGGAACTGGTGCTCTCCACTTTCTGTCCTGCGACAGTTTGAACTGGTGCTCTCCACTCTCTGTCCTGCGACAGTTTGAACTGGTGCTCTCCACTCTCTGTCCTGTGACAGTTTGAACTGGTGCTCTCCACTCTCTGTCCTGTGACAGTTTGAACTGGTGCTCTCCACTCTCTGTCCTGTGACACTGGGAACTGGTGCTCTCCAGTCTCTGTCCTGTGACACTGGGAACTGGTGCTCTCCAGTCTCTGTCCTGTGACAGTGGGAACTGGTGCTCTCCAGTCTCTGTCCTGTGACAGTGGGAACTGGTGCTCTCCACTCTCTGTCCTGTGACAGTGGGAACTAGTGCTCTCCAGTCTCTGTCCTGTGACAGTGGGAACTGGTGCTCTCCAGTCTCTGTCCTGTGACAGTGGGAACTGGTGCTCTCCAGTCTCTGTCCTGTGACAGTGGGAACTGGTGCTCTCCACTCTCTGTCCTGTGACAGTTTGAACGTGTGCTCTCCATTCTCTGTCCTGTGACACTGGGAACTGGTGCTCTCCACTCTCCCGTCCTGTGATGGTTTGAACTGGTGCTCTCCATTCTCTGTCCTGTGACAGTGGGAACTGGTGCTCTCCACTCTCTGTCCTGTGACAGTTTGAACTGGTGCTCTCCACTCTCTGTCCTGTGACATTTGAACTGGTGCTCTCCACTCTCCCGTCCTGTGACAGTTTGAACTGGTGCTCTCCACTCTCCCATCCTGTGACAGTGGGAACTGGTGCTCTCCAGTCTCCCGTCCTGTGACTGGGAACTGGTGCTCTCCACTCTCTGTCCTGTGACACTGGGAACTGGTGCTCTCCAGTCTCTGTCCTGTGACAGTTGGAACTGGTGCTCTCCATTCTCTGTCCTGTGACAGTGGGAACTGGTGCTCTCCACTCTGTCCTGTGACAGTTTGAAATGGTGCTCTCCACTCTCCCGTCCTGTGACAGTGGGAACTGGTGCTCTCCCGTCCTGTGACAGTGGGAACTGGTGCTCTCCACTCTCTGTCTTGTGACAGTGGGAACTGGTGCTCTCCACTCTCCCGTCCTGTGACAGTGGGAACTGGTGCTCTCCCGTCCTGTGACAGTGGGAACTGGTGCTCTCCACTCTCTGTCCTGTGACAGTTGGAACTGGTGCTCTCCACTCTCTGTCCTGTGACAGTTGGAAATGGTGCTCTCCACTCTCTGTCCTGTGACAGTGGGAACTGGTGCTCTCCACTCTCTGTCCTGTGACAGTGGGAACTGGTGCTCTCCACTCTCTGTCCTGTGACAGTTGGAACTGGTGCTCTCCACTCTCCCATCCTGTGACAGTTGGAACTGGTGCTCTCCACTCTCCTGTCCTGTGACAGTGGGAACTGGTGCTCTCCACTCTCTGTCCTGTGACAGTGGGAACTGGTGCTCTCCACTCTCTGTCCTGTGACAGTGGGAACTGGTGCTCTCCACTCTCTGTCCTGTGACAGTTTGAACTGGTGCTCTCCACTCTCTGTCCTGTGACAGTGGGAACTGGTGCTCTCCACTCTCTGTCCTGTGACAGTGGGAACTGGTGCTCTCCACTCTGTCCTGTGACAGTGGGAACTGGTGCTCTCCACTCTCTGTCCTGCGACAGTGGGAACTGGTGCTCTCCACTCTCCCATCCTGTGACAGTTGGAACTGGTGCTCTCCACTCTCCTGTCCTGTGACAGTGGGAACTGGTGCTCTCCACTCTCTGTCCTGTGACAGTGGGAACTGGTGCTCTCCACTCTCTGTCCTGTGACAGTGGGAACTGGTGCTCTCCACTCTCTGTCCTGTGACAGTGGGAACTGGTGCTCTCCACTCTCCTGTGACAGTGGGAACTGGTGCTCTCCACTCTCTTGTCCTGTGACAGTTGGAACTGGTGCTCTCCACTCTCTGTCCTGTGACAGTTTGAACTGGTGCTCTCCACTCTCTGTCCTGTGACACTGGGAACTGGTGCTCTCCAGTCTCTGTCCTGTGACACTGGGAACTGGTGCTCTCCACTCTCTGTCCTGTGACAGTTTGAACGTGTGCTCTCCATTCTCTGTCCTGTGACACTGGGAACTGGTGCTCTCCACTCTCCCGTCCTGTGATGGTTTGAACTGGTGCTCTCCATTCTCTGTCCTGTGACAGTGGGAACTGGTGCTCTCCACTCTCTGTCCTGTGACAGTTGGAACTGGTGCTCTCCACTCTCCCGTCCTGTGACAGTGGGAACTGGTGCTCTCCACTCTCTGTCCTGTGACAGTTTGAACTGGTGCTCTCCACTCTCTGTCCTGTGACATTTGAACTGGTGCTCTCCACTCTCCCGTCCTGTGACAGTTTGAACTGGTGCTCTCCACTCTCCCATCCTGTGACAGTGGGAACTGGTGCTCTCCAGTCTCCCGTCCTGTGACTGGGAACTGGTGCTCTCCACTCTCTGTCCTGTGACACTGGGAACTGGTGCTCTCCAGTCTCTGTCCTGTGACAGTTGGAACTGGTGCTCTCCATTCTCTGTCCTGTGACAGTGGGAACTGGTGCTCTCCACTCTGTCCTGTGACAGTTTGAAATGGTGCTCTCCACTCTCCCGTCCTGTGACAGTGGGAACTGGTGCTCTCCCGTCCTGTGACAGTGGGAACTGGTGCTCTCCACTCTCTGTCTTGTGACAGTGGGAACTGGTGCTCTCCACTCTCCCGTCCTGTGACAGTGGGAACTGGTGCTCTCCCGTCCTGTGACAGTGGGAACTGGTGCTCTCCACTCTCTGTCCTGTGACAGTTGGAACTGGTGCTCTCCACTCTCTGTCCTGTGACAGATGGAAATGGTGCTCTCCACTCTCTGTCCTGTGACAGTGGGAACTGGTGCTCTCCACTCTCTGTCCTGTGACAGTGGGAACTGGTGCTCTCCACTCTCTGTCCTGTGACAGTTGGAACTGGTGCTCTCCACTCTCCCATCCTGTGACAGTTGGAACTGGTGCTCTCCACTCTCCTGTCCTGTGACAGTGGGAACTGGTGCTCTCCACTCTCTGTCCTGTGACAGTGGGAACTGGTGCTCTCCACTCTCTGTCCTGTGACAGTGGGAACTGGTGCTCTCCACTCTCTGTCCTGTGACAGTTTGAACTGGTGCTCTCCACTCTCTGTCCTGTGACAGTGGGAACTGGTGCTCTCCACTCTCTGTCCTGTGACAGTGGGAACTGGTGCTCTCCACTCTGTCCTGTGACAGTGGGAACTGGTGCTCTCCACTCTCTGTCCTGCGACAGTGGGAACTGGTGCTCTCCACTCTCCCATCCTGTGACAGTTGGAACTGGTGCTCTCCACTCTCCTGTCCTGTGACAGTGGGAACTGGTGCTCTCCACTCTCTGTCCTGTGACAGTGGGAACTGGTGCTCTCCACTCTCTGTCCTGTGACAGTGGGAACTGGTGCTCTCCACTCTCTGTCCTGTGACAGTGGGAACTGGTGCTCTCCACTCTCCTGTGACAGTGGGAACTGGTGCTCTCCACTCTCTTGTCCTGTGACAGTTGGAACTGGTGCTCTCCACTCTCTGTCCTGCGACAGTGGGAACTGGTGCTCTCCACTCTCTCTTACACTATGCTACTATGCATCAAATGAAGTGTGGGGGGGTTGTGGAAGGCGAACTGAAGACATGAGAAGCCTGCGCTTGGTCTTGTTGACTCCACCCCTGCCCTCAGGCGGTGGCGCAGTGCTTCTCGTGTTGGTACCAAGCTTATTCTTTAGAACATCTCGGGTAATGCGCACTTCTTGATGGGGTGGGGTGGGGTGGCTTGGGCCTCTTCAGAGGTGGTCTGGGGATTGGAGTGGGAGTGGTAGTCAATTGGCACGGGATCTGGACATTAACCCTTATTGCCGCAGCTAACTCTGACATCCCTTCCCTCATGTGCCCTGACAGTGTCTCAGCTACCTGCGACATTCCCTCCCTCATGTGCACCAACATTGTATCCGCTGCCTGAGACATTCCTGGACAGAGTTCCCATTTCTCGTGAGTGTTGCTACTTCTCCCGGCAGTCCTGATACCTCATCACCCACCCCACTGATGATGTCCAGGAGTGATCATGTAAGGTCAATGCTCTCTGCACTCATTACCATCATCTGAACCACATCTATTACATTCTGCATCTCAGGAGAGAGCTGTTGAGCTCTCCTTCCCCTCCTCACCCTGGGTATGGCTCGCTGCATCCCATTGGGCCCTGCAGCCTGGGACAGTGGGGCCCTGGGTGTGCCTCACTGCACTCCACTGGGACCGGCAGCCTTGGGCGGTGGGGCCCTGGGTGTGCCTCGCTGCACCCCACCACTGGGACCCTCAGCCTCGGACGGCGGGGCCTTGGGTATGCCTCGCTGCACCCCACTGGGCCCCGCAGTCTCGGATGGTGGGGCCCTGGGTGTGCCTCGCTGCACCCCACTGGAATCCCCAGCCTCGGACTGTGGGAAACGGTGGAATGTCCCAGCATCACCTCCCACTCGGGAAAGGGGCTGGTACCTCAATGGGCAGCATCTGCACCTCCTCCAGCATGAGTAGAATAATAGGGGCTTCATCCATCACCTCCCCCCTCACCCCCATGCTCTTGGTCTGGAAAGTGGGATTGCAAGATGTTCTCCTCTGCGGGCTTGTCCGCATCTGAATCTTCTGCATCGTCAGGGTTGTCCTTGAGTTCTGCAAAATATAACAGAAGAGACAAATGGTTAGCAACAGAAGAGGGGGCAGGGTGGCATGAGTAGGCTCACACAGCTCAGGCAGCAGGCTAATTTGAAAGACACCGATGAATGATAGCACATTGCATCAACTTAAGCGTAGCTGACGAAGACATCCTCATGAGCCGAAGCATGGCTAGTCCGCGCAGTACTTAACACTTAGCAAAGCCAACTCTGGAATTTGCAGGACTTGCCCTCTCCCTCGAGTGTGGGCCCAGCTTGTGCAGCACTGATTGCTTTTTTCCAGGTGGAACCCATCAAAGCAGCGACCCTCTCTTCCAAGGGTGTCAGTGGGTGCAGATTTGCCGGGCCTCCACCTGTTCGAGTTCTTTCTCGTTTGTTATGTGCCACCTTCCTCTGCAAAGATGAAAATATAACTTTTTAGAGAGGGTGACTTTCTGCTGGGTGGAACATAGACAGCAGGTCACATTTACAATTGCAATTCCATTGAATAAATGAAAATATTACTTACACTAACTACTTGACCATGGTCCTGCCACTTTATGCACTGGGGTCCCGACCTCGGGGTGGTCACCATTGCACAGTAATCTTCTGCGAGTTGGTTCCAGCGTTTCTTCATTTCTTTTGGTGAAACTTTTATGTGACCTCTGTTGGTGTCCAGCTCGTGCATCTGTCCTCAGTTACAGTAACTCGTGCCTCCACTTCATCCTGTAAGAAATTCTTGGTCCTTGAGCCGCATTGCATATTGTATTGCAGCTCCGATTTTTCCAATGAGAATTAAAATTCTCACACATAACTGGCTCTTTAAAAATAGCCGAATGCAGACCGGGAGCTGTACTGGACATGCGAGCAACTGAGTACTAAGCAATCAAGTCCAAAACGTCTTTTTTTCCCCCCGCTTACACTAACTAGTTGACCACGGTCCTGCCACTTTTTACACTGGCCTCCAGACCGCGGGGTGGTCATCATTGCATAGTAATCTTCTGCAAGTTGGTTTCAATGTTTTTTCAGCACAGACGTTAGGCTCCACCCCCCCCCCCCCCCCCCCCCCCCCCCGGAAGATATAGGACAGACTGCGCGGTGCCAAATTCAAAAAATAGAATGGGGAAACTTGCTACTTTTTTTTTGGAGTAGTTGGGGCCAAGAAAAATGGGTGTATCTCTGGCAGTATGTCAAAAACGTCATTGGGGAAAATTGGGCCCACAGAGATGGTTGGTTTGGTGCACATTTAAGTTGCTGCTAATTAGCCCTTATAGTATTCCAAAAATTAGACTTATTTTATCAGCTCGTGAGTGTCGAGGGTTTTTGATTTAGGGTATTGTTATAAAAGTTCTTCATTATTGGCATGTGGGGATTTCTAGCAGGGCTGGCATTTTTTGACTATTCCTCGTTGCCCCGAAATGTGGTTCTTCTTGAACCGCTTCTGTCAGTATGGTGAAGGTGTTCCCACAATGCTGTTAGGTAGGGCGTTCCAAGATTTTGACCCAACAACGTTGAATGAATAATGATATATGTCCAAGCCAGGATGGTTTCTGACTCTGAAGAAACCTTGGCAACTACATGTTATAGATAGTGCACACTGTAGCCACTCTATGCCAGTAGTGGAGGGGGTTGATGTTTAGGCTAGTGGATGAGGTGAAAATAAAGCTGACTGCTTTATCCTGGATGGTGTTGAGCTTTGAGTGTTACAACTGCGCTCATCTAGGTAAGTGGAGAGTATTCCAGCACACTCCTGATTTGTCCCTTGTTGGTAGTGGAGAGGCTTTGTGGAGTTGGGAGGTGAACTACTCACGCAGCATGCCCAGCTTCTGATCTGTACACACAAATCTTTATGTACGCAAAACTGGTCACCTCAATAATTAAGCTTAATTTTCAACCCAATTTAGAGAAGTTGGAATGAAAACAGAAAATGCTGGAAACACTCAGCAGGTCAGGCAGCAAAAGGTCATCGACCTGTTTGTCTCTCTCCACAAATGCTGCCTGACCTGCTGAGTATTTTCAGCATTTTCTGTGTTTAGTTCTGATTTCCAGCATCAGTATTTTGCTTTTTGTTATAGAGAAGTTGGAGTCTAATTGGTTTTGTTATTCTGTAATTGGTACACACGGTAAAGGATTCGTAACATTAGGGGAGGTTTCTTCTGTGTGCTGGTGTAGTAAAATTGTAATCTGTATAATATGACTTCACTATAGCTAACCCACAGGAAGCCCCCTTTGTATGTCAAGATTAAATTTGGGTATTAATTTAACTATCCATATTAACCATGTTCTCTTACATTTTAGACAATCCAGTTACTTTTTAAGAAATTGCAAATAAAAACATTCTAAGACCATTAGACATTCTCTGAGATGTAAAAATGCCATGATTACCATAAGTCAACAAACCAATTGCTATTTGCTATAACTAGCAGGTCTAGTTTCTAAAACTGCTTTAATAATGTGACATGTGTTAATAGTGCTGGCTCCTGATGGATGGGTCTGGGACACCTAGCTGTAACCAAAGGTAAACTTAACAGGATTTGTCAAGACTTAGTAAAAGTGGATGTTCCCAACCATTGACCTTAGGCCAGCTGCACATCCAGACCCGATGCCCACTAATGCGTGTTATCAGTGTAAACACAGCTAAATAGTGTCATAATAGTTCTAAAGTCACTGTTCTCTGTTGGATCTACTCAAAAAAAAACTCAATTGGTGGCAATGATTCATCTGAGTCAGAAGGTTGTGGGTTCAAGGCCTAATCAAGGACCTCACATAATCTAAACTGACATTCTAGTGCACTACTGAGGGTGTGCTGAACTGTTGCTGGCTGTCAGATTAGAAAGAAAGCACTTGTGTATTTATGTAGCACCCCTGACAATGTCAGGACGTCCCAAAGCGCTTCACAGCCAATAAAGTACTTTTTGAAGTGTAATTACTGTTGTAGTGTAGGGGGAACACGGCAGCTAATTTGCCTCAACAAGCTCCCACAAACTGCAATGAGATAAGTGAACAATTCAAACTGTTTTAATGGGGTTGGTTGAAAGATAAATGTTGGCCAGGTCATCTGGAGAACTCCCCTGCTCTTCTTCAAATAGTGTCGTGGGATCTTTTACATCCACCTGAGAGGGCAGACGGGACTTCGGAATGGTGTCTCATCCAAAGGACAACACCTCCAGCAGTGCAGCACTCCCTCAGTACTGCACTAGTGTCAAATTGAGCCACCATCTACCAGTTTGGGTGCTGGTCCTCTGGACTATTCAAAGCACAGGAGTTCTCCTTTCCAACATTCCTCTCTCAAACAACATTCTCGGTAACAAATTAACTGCTCATTCATCTTGTTGCCACTTGCAAGATCACAAGTGCAAAATATTTACTATGTTTGCCTGTGCAGCAGTCCCTATACTTAAAAATATGTAATTCACTGAAATATTTTAGGTTCCAGTTCAGAGCAATCCAAGCAATGCTACCTGCTTTACAAGGAAGTGGATTTTATTACTTTTGTTCTAAATAAGTTAGAATGATTTGGACTTCTCTTGTATCCGATCGAGAAGGTTAAACATTTTCACATTATCACACTGGCAGTGAACACAGCTCGAATGCAATAATGGATCTCGTATGTCTGTAATGTTTCAAACTTATTCAGTAAACAAATACATATTACTAGTATTCTAGCTAACATTATTTACTCTTGGATGAATGATTGCAATGATTTTTTTTAAGTCTTTACATCAATAATGGTGAACTTCATCCAGCTCGTAATTTGCATAGAGCAAGCTTGTAAATCTCAGGCAAGTATCTGGGTATTTCAAGATGTTCAACAGTTAAGTCAGCAACTGTGCATACATATGCATTTCTGGTTTCCTTGAAGAATGTTTGTGATCTTAAATGGTAAACACTACACACATTCTTCCAAGCTTGCTTGTCCTGGTCTCGAACAGTACCCAAGAATATCTGGCTGATTTCCTTTCCCTTCAACACCCATTTTCCCAGTGGACAGTGGGAGAATTTGTGCTGTCCAGTATTCTCCTCCCTGCGAAGAAAGCTGAATCTCTGGGTTACGGGGTGATTGTGAACATTGAGGTATAGGGTTATCCGAATTTAGAGAAGAATATTTCAGTGCTCTGCATGGACGCTTTATCAAATACTGGAGCACTGTAATGGAACTCTGCATGGAAGATCTTTCAAAGGAGTTTTCTCCAAGCAATAATACAATGCGCCAGATCTCAACAAATGGAGTTGTTGCTTCCATTCCACCTCAAAAGTTTGTTTTGCTATAAAATGGCTACCAGTACTTCATTCTTTGCTATTCATAATTATTCAAATTTGGCATTTTTCAAAACAAAATCTTTCATCTTCATCTTGGATGGCCACTACTTGTATTAAATGTGTCAAGTGCTACAGATGAATTACTGTGGCCAATACACTATAGTTGCCTGAAGTACCTTTCTTTTTAAATACCAACAACAATTTATAATTATAGAACATCTTCATCGTAGAACAGAAATCCTAAGGCGCTTCACAGAAGTGTAATAAAAACAAAAATAGACACTGAGACAATGAAGGAGATGTTGGGAGGGTACTAAAAGCTGGTCAAAGAGGTGTATTTTAAGGAGGGTTGAGAGGCAGAGGTCTTTAGGGAATGAATTCCAGAGCGTCGGGCCTAGACGACTGAAGGCACTGCTTACCGTAGTGGGCGAAGTGAGGGGTTTATGCACAAGACCAAGGTCAGAGAAACACTGCATTCGCGGGGGATTGTAAGGCCGGAGGAGTTTAGAGAGCCGGGTGGCAAAGCAATGAATTGATTTAAACACGAAGATGAGAATTTAAAATTTGAAGCTTTGGGAGACCGGGAGCCAATGTACGTCACAAATGACACAGATGATGGGTGAGTGGGACTTATTTTGGAATAGGATACAAGCTGCAGGATTTTGGATGAGCTGAAGTTTGAGAGTGGAGGATGGGAAGCTAACTAGGAGAGCTTTGGCACAGTTGAGTTTGGAGATGACAAATACAGGAATAAGGGTTTCAGCAACAGATGAGCTGAGGCAGGGGTGGAAGTGGACGGTCTTGTGATGGAGGTGATATGGGATTGGTAGCTCGGCTCGGGGTCAAATAGTTCGCCAAGCTTACAAAACAGTCTGGTTCAACCTGAGACAGTGTCTGGAATGGGGATTCGAATTGGTGTCTAGGGTATGTATGGAGTTTGGTGGCCATTGAAGATGATGGTTTTGAGCCAGCTAATTTTTACCTGAAAGAGATTGGAACTCCTGCAGGACTGGATATTGAAGAAGCAGACTGACAATACAGAAAGTGAAGAAGTTGAGAGAGGTGGTGGTGAGGTAGAGCTGGGTGTTAGTGTAGATATGGAACCTGGCCCCATGTCTTCCGATGATGTCGCCAAGGGGCAACTTAGATTAGGTAGAGGAAAGGCCTCAACTTCCTTGTGAAGAATTTTTTCCTACCCCCTTGCAATTAATCTGGTATCTATCCGCTCATCTACTGGAAACAGTCTGCTTTTATTTACCTTTTCCCATCATTTCAGAATTCTAAAAACTTCTATTGCCTGTAATTGGTTCTATTCTAATGAGAAAAGCCCCATTTTTTAAGTTTTTATTTGTACAGTAATTCTATTTCCTCATACCACGCAACATCCTATTGAATCTGTGTTGAAACCGCTCTACAGCCTCAATATCCTTCCTATAGTGTGGAGTCCAGTACAGCATTCAGTACTCTAACTGTGGTTATATTTTGGTATCGGCAAATTTGGACACCACTCCATCATGGCATGTATGCAAATGAACAGAAGTGTCACCAGAACTGAACTCTGTGCAATACCTCCAATGACTCTGATAAAATACCCTCAACTCCTCCTCCTTCCTCTGTTTGCTCCCAGCTAACCAATTTTAAATACAGTTTGCTATCATCCCCCTAATTCTTCAATCTTCATTGGCAAGCTCCTATGTGGTAGCTCATTAAAAGCTCTCCTAAAGTCCATATACACTACATTTCTCCCACCTATCATGTTTGTTACCTCCTCAAAAGAAACTTGAGGCTTCTTGAACACAACTGTCCTTTTTAAAATTCAATATGTTTACTTCTAACCATTAACTTATCTAGATACCTGGTAAATTCATCCTTAATTGAGAACTAAAATTTTCCACATTACAAAAATTGTTCCCTCCAATCGTCAGATAAGCACCACATAACATCCAGGCTAAATCTACAAGTCAAGTTCTTGCTACAATTTAAATATACACAGAAGCAAACAATAAACTAGTGGTACTAATACCAGTCTGGTCTCCGTTGCATGTTGTTTTTGCATAACTCAATAAACTGAGAGACGTGTGTGAGACCAGCAGCATCCCTGCCTTCACCATGGGTCAAGATGGATTGCACCTACAGATACTCAGGATGTTACATTAATAATAATAATGGTACGGCTAACAACTGTTTTTATGGAGTAACTCGGACAGCAACTTCTGCGTCCGCACATGCGCATTTAAACATTGGAATCTGAAAGTTGCTGTCAGAGATAGCCTTCTCCGCCACAAGGTGCGCTGTAACTGTCCTCACTGATATACTCGACATGAAAGATATGGCGTTACGCTGTGGTACTTGCCCACTAGTTCCCCACTAATAACATCATAAACATTTAACGCTGATGCTTTCAGGAGTAAGTGAATGTGATAATTGATAATTACTGCCAAACAATCTGTCTGGTTCTAAAAATGTGATTTTACAAGTGTAGAGTCTCATCCTTCAGAAATAAATTAGCATTGGAGATTTTTCAAAAAATAAAAATGTTTTACTTTTTCTCTCTGTCTCTTTTATCTGTCTCTGTCTCTCTCAGTCTCTCGCTCTCTCTCTCTCTCTCTCTCTCTCTCTGCATCTTTCTTTCCCAATCTTTATTCTGCTCTTTGTACATGTCTTAAGTCTAATTTATTTCCTGCTTTATACCTCCTGGTTTAGACTCTGCATGTCTGTGAGTGCCGTTCCTTCGCCGCTGACCACAGAATCCAGCCCATGAGCTTCTTTGAGGGAGGAGAAAGAAGAGGCAGTAGTATCCATGTATAAAAATTCGATAGAAAAAGGAATAGTGCCAGAGGACTGACTGACCACAAATGTATCTATCTATAGGTATAGAAATCTACCTTCAAAAAGGGAGCTAGAACTAACCCAGGGAACTATGGACCAGTTAACTTAATGTCGGTGGTAGGAAAGATACTAGAAATATTACTAAAATATCAGATAACAAAACATATGGAGATCATTTTTTTAATTAAAAAAAAAATCAGCATGGATTTCTAAAAGGAAGCTTGTGTGGAACCAACCTTACTGAATACTTTGATGAAGTAACAGAGTATACCGGGACACTGCAGTGGATGTGATATACATGGACTTGCAGAACGCCTTTGATAAAGTGCCACAAAAGAAACTTGTGACAAGGTTGAAGGCATGGGCCAGTTATCAGAATAGACTGAAAATTGGCTAAAAACAGCGGGTAGGAGTTGAGGGAAGTTTATTGGACTGGCGAGAAGTGGTGTCCCATGGGGATTTGTGCTGGGATCAGTGTTCACCATATACTAGGGATGGGCAATAAATGCTGGCCCTTGCCAGCAATGCCCACATGCCATGAACGAGTAAAAAAAAAAAAAATGTGATTTGGACTAGGAAACTGGAAATATGATGTTGAAATTTACAGATATCAAATTGGAGGAAATAGCTAATGTGGAGGACTGCACCTCCAACAGGAAGACATAAATAGGCTTATAAGAGTGGGTGGATAAATGGCAAATGGAATTCAGTGTACCAAAGTGTTAGATGATTCATTTAGCTAAATCTTCCAGTCTTTGAAAACACTTCTCTGAAGTTTGAATTATCTTGTTCTTTCATTTTGTTTTGACATGATCAAATCTATGCTCTGTAATTTTTTTTGTGCACAGTCGATGGTTTGAATGTTGCTTTATTCCTGGAAGGATTTGTGTGTGCTACATTAATTCAGCATAACTTGTTAGTCTTGAATGAAAAATCAATTCTATGGGTGTTTTAGGTACCTAATCTACATTTTTTTCCATCTTTCTTTCAGAGCTAAACACCATAAATTGAAATACGGGACCGAGCTGAATCAAGGGGATATGAAGCCTCCAAATTATGACTCTGGTAAGATACGAGTGCTGAAGATTGCATTTCACAAAATGGTAGCAAACACATCTGTGAGTATCACCAAATAGTTTTGTAATTCAGTTGTGAAACTAGGTGTTAATGGAAAGGCATTGGATTTGACTGTGAAATCTAAATCTTCAAGTTTCTGGGCTCCTGGCGTAAGTAGGAATTCATGAACTACATTGAAAGTTGTCTTTGGGGGAAGTTGCAGAAGATTGTGTAGGATGTTTAGAAGAGCATTTTGTATAGTAATACTGAGTTTCTGTTCAGAAAAGAATAGGTTCAACATTATTAAATATGTATTTGTGTGGGACAGTAAGGTGCAATATTCTTTGTCGTTCTTTAGGTTTGACATGATATTGGTAAGAGTTCAGGAAAACTTAGCAGTAGGAGTTACATTTTCTCAGTTTTTGTACCCTCTTTTTAAAAAAAAAAAATCTTTAACATTTTCAGTGACTTATTTTCCTTGCTTCTCTACGGTCACCTCTGCTATACCCATGGGTGTACCCAGGTTTATCTATGGTTCCCTCTTAATCGTTAATATGCTACCCATGAGTGATAGCTCCAGAAACATGGGACCACACATTGATGAGGCAAGGGACGGCCTATGCTGAGTGGATTGCCATAAAGGGAATAAGGGGTTATGGGGTGTGGGCAGGGAAGTGGACCTGAGTCCATGATCGGATCAGCCATGATCGTATTAAATGGTGGCGCAGGCTCGAGGGGCCGTATGGCCTACTCTTGCTCCTATTTCTTATGTTCTAAAGATTGGACTGTGTCTGATTTTACATGAACAATCTCGATTCAAAAGCTGGGTGCCAACTGGTTAGATTTTCTAACAGCATCAAACTCGGGGTAAATCTGAGGCAGCAGCATGGGAATTACAAAATGAGTTGGAATAAATAGGTGGAATAGAGAAAAACAGAGTTAACGTTCTTCAGGTCTTTTTTGGGGGGGGGGGGGGGCGAGAGCAGGAAACGGCACCGAATAGTCATCAGTGTACTGGAAAAAGAGGCGAGGGAGGGGACCGGAGTAGAACTGGAACAAAGAATGTTCCACGAAAAGGCAGGCATAGCTCGGACCCATGCGGGTTCCCATTGCAACACCTTTAATTTGGAGAAAATGAGTGGAGTTAAAGGAGAAAGTTGTCAAATGTGACCTGAAATGTTACTCTGTTTTTCCCTCCACAGATGCTGTCTTGACCCGCTGAGATTTCCAGCATTTTCTGTTTTTATTTTAGATTCCAGCATCCGCAGTATTTTGCTTTGGTATGGAATATATATGGTCGGCGGAGTTCTGGCTGCCACCTCTGGCTAAGTCAGGAGGGGCGAAACGTTGGTGCACTGCCTGACCCCCACCCTGAGCTTCCATCTCCCAGAATTGTTCCTTAACCAATTCTGCACCTCAACAACTTTGCCCCCCTCTGCTGCTGCCTCTTCCTCTGCCACCATTAAAACCTTAGGCTGTACCCTTATCTGCTTTAAGCTCAACATCTCTAATGTGCTCCTAGCCGCTTCCTTTCCCCTAGCCTCCACAATGATTCAGAATGCTCCATCTGCAGAGTGTCCCAACTGCTCCATCCTTTCCAAGCATCACTAGCTCTCCTCGTACCCTAACCAGTTGACTTCAGAACCCTGGTCCTCAGTTTCAGTTTCTTCTATGATCTTGCCCCACCTTCCTGCAACACACTTTAGTCCACTAACTCTTCCACCTTCACTGTGTGGGTAACTGCTTTTTCAGTTACTATGCTTCTCTTTTCTTGAACTCCACTGTGCCACCACCCTGCTGGATTTCAGAACCTTCCCCTTTCTCCACCTCCCCAATTTTTCTTTTTTTCCCCCTCTTCCTTCAAATTCACAGTTTATTCTCCACAATTCTCCAGCACTTTGTGATGTCTTCCTGTATGTGAGGTACACTTAAGAAAATGAAAGTTTGGCCGTGCACCCGATCCTTTCACAGCACCTTACACATTGCCACACACATCAAACCTGCAACAAATAAATGGTGCAAGTTGTTAGTGAAAATGTAGCTTTCACAATCCTTCCCTGAGTAAGGATAAATTCACACTCCTTACTAGAATCGCATCTGCAAGAGAATATGGCAAGCTACGTTATCTTTTTGTAATGTTCCTCACCAGTCTCAAAACTCAAAGGCTTGATTATAATCCAAAAAAAAATGACATTGTTGGACCTGATAGTATAATTTATAACTTGTTTCGAAGAACTGGTACAAGCTGCTGTCTTGTGTAAATGTTTTATGATTCTGTTTTGGGCACAAGTGCCACAGTTGATTAGACACTGGCCTTTCACCTCGGAAGTGGGTTTGAATCCAGCCCAGACTGATGAGATGAACGTCTCTTCTGTCTGTTAGTATGGAAATGACTTTGGGCTGTCTCAAACCAGTTCCTAGTAAGTGTGGGCTACACCACTCATTGGTACTAAAATTGGTCACAAGATTCAGATGATGAGTTCCTTCAGCCATTTTTGATCATCTCCTCCAGCACACCAACCCGAAAATCTTTTTTGATCGGCTGGGTGTCTGATGTGTGTAGAGATTTATCTCACTGTTTTTGTCTTCAAACTGTGCTGTTGAGAAATCTAGAGTTTGTTTGTATTAAAGAGCCCATGCTCTTTCCTCATAGGAACACACCCCACTTACCCAGATCCAAAGGCAACAGCCAGTTGTCAGGAACTCGTGTGTGCACAGGGATGCTGCTTGTGGTAACCAGCTAAAACAGTGCTACTTGCCAATACAGAACACTGATGAGGTTCCTACTGCTTATCCAACACGGACCAGTCTACCCATTAGACATTGGCTTGCAGGATATATGGAACTACGTGGGCAGAATCCCAGCGCCCAGTGATACCTCTACCTTTTCAGGTCCTGTTAAATAAGCTAGGCTCATAGTGTTACTCCAGCCACACGGTGCCTGACATGGGAAATAAAAACTGTCATACTAGTGCAGTTTTTCATGGGGCAGAGTAGAATGTGCATCTAACCAGCCAATATGGAAGCGCTCGGTGTCAACACCGGGTGATTTTGAAAGTGTTTAATTTCCCAGTGCATTCATCCATCATCTTGAGCATAAATTTCACCAGGATTTTTAAAAATACATTTATTTTCTTTGCAAAGACACATACAGCATTCTGAGAGTGAAGTACAAGGAAGTAATGCATATGAAACTACAAATTTAAGCAGTTTAAAAAATTAAGTGTAAACCTTCAAATTAGTTATAATGGTTAGTTAAAAATTTAAGCTAGTCAATGGAACATTACCTGAAACAACTGGGGTGTTCTGACAGTGGAAATATAGTTGTATATAATAAAGTTCTACTGCACTCTCTGTGGAATGGTGTCTGCTTTGTAGCAATACAGGAATTGTAACTGCAACTGGGCATTTGGGGTTGCATATGAAAAATACCTTAGAGCTAGTGTTGTACCATTGCAGCTTTGTAGTAAAGAGAGAATTTCCATTTATATCGTGCTTTTCACATTCTCAGGATGTCCTAAACCAGTTCATGGTGAATAAATGACTTTGAAGTGCAGTCACTGTTATGTAAGCAAATAGTGAAGCCAATTTGTGCCCAGCGAGGTCTGCAAACAGCAAATGAGATGAATGACCAGTCAATCTACTTTAGTGATGCTGGTTGAGGGATTAATGTTGGCCCGGACAAGGAAAACTCCCTGCTCTTCAAATAGTGTCATGGGATTGTTTATGTCCACCTGAACAGGCAGATAAGAACTCTGTTTAATATCCCATCTGAAAGACAGTTATCTAACAATACAGCTCTCCTCCTGTATTGCACCGAAATATCAGTCCAGATTATGTGTTGAAGTCCAGGAGTGCGGTTTGAACACACAACCTAATGATTTGGGTTTTGAGTATAAACTCAACCACTGCAAAATGAGCATTTAACTTCTGTTTTGCAGTTTAAGAAAGCCCGGACAGTGTAGTGCTGGAAGGGACCTGACTGCTACCAGCTCTTTCTAACATTAGCCATGTAACTGTCAGTAGGAGGCTGGTGACCAGAGCTCTGCTTTCCCCTGACTAAAGGGGTCATTGGGGAAGTGTTACTTTTACTGTTTGCTCACACCACTCTCCATCTGATGCCTGGCTCCAATTGTGCCTGCAGCGTGGTGAATATGAGTGAGGAATTTAGTCTGAATCATTGCTTTTCCAGATGAAGGAAATGAAAATGAAATCCAGACAACACAAAATAATCAGTTAATATGGAAGCAAGGGCGGCAGCTGCTTCGTCAGTGAGTATCTGCAGTCACTGTTTTATTTCAAAAATACTTTGTGATTCTGGTACTTTGTGCTGTCAGAGTTGTGAAATGTTCCTCCTTATTCAAAGTCAGGTGTTTAAAATTGGCAGAATATGGTCTTAATTTAAACTGCATCGTTTAAAAGTGTTAACATTAAATATCATTGTGCGCAGGATCAGAATGAAATATAATTTTGGATGTGATGCTGGCTATCCTCTCGTGTTAAATGGCCTAGAGGGTTCAGTTCACTTACTAAATTAAAACTCAATGTTTAAATATTTTAATGTTTTTGCTACTGTATTTGATGTAAATGATCATTTTTGAAAGTCACCCCCCCCCCCCCCCCCCCCCAAGCTAAACAAGGAAACTGCTGGGTTTCTTCGTGCAGACAATGTAATGAATGGTGAATTGTTAACAATGGCCCTGTGCTGGGAGCTTTCAGTTTCCTAGTGACTGTAGAGGCTGGTACTGAAAGAAACGCAACACTTTGACCTTGCAGCTGGTACAAGTGACTTTTTTTGCTAGTACCCACTGCAGTTAAGCATTTAACTGTGTTTCTCTAGATACTTACAGGAGGTGGGTTACACGGACACGATAATAGACGTGAAGTCAAGGCGAGCACGGGCACTCCTTGGCCTCTCCAGTGATGATCTAGATAAACTATCGGAAAACAAGAATCTGGAGCCTGTTGTAAATGGTGGAGAAACTCTAGTAAAAGGAACAGACATGATCGGGTAAGTGCTGACGCTTCATAGCACCAGTATACATTTATTCTGTGTCAAAATCCCAGTTTAATTTCTTTTGAGTTCAATCCATTGCACGTTATAAAAAAAAAATGTAGAAATAATATGTTCAGTCACTTTTTTGATTTTTACATTTGTGTAATATTCAGGTGTTTTTTAAGCTTCATCAGAGTCTAACAGACAGACTTTTGATCCTTATAAGCCAAGGCAGATGTATTCCAGTGCTGTAGCACCAGGCTGCTTTACCCTCCGAATTGACAAGACTTGCATATTGGCCCAGTCAGTTAAATTCCTTTACCTTTTCCACTGGATTTATAGATGTGTTCCTGTATTTTATTTGATATCATATGAGCAATGACCACAAGCCTAAATTGCTTGACATTGAGCTAAAACTTTGAATAGTTACACCTCAGTGTGACCTCTTTTTGCTCTTGCATATTGGCTGTCATCTTTGGCTCTGTTCGTTATTAATCAAAAACCAAAATTATAGCGTTAATATCAAAGAAAAGTAAAATTATTGACTCAATTGCCCAGAATAAATCTAGCAAGTCCCAGAATAGACCAAAACTTTCTTGGGTCAGTTTTTCCCATAGTTTGAACAAAGTTCATCTGATTTTACTTTTATTGCTGGTACTGATCTAATATTTATCAAAATAAGTAGTGGTGTGATCTGGTGTTACTCAGTGTGTGCGCCTGGCGTGGTAAGATGCGGGTTTATGATATGTTAAGTATTGTACAAGAAGTGAATTCCACAACATTGAAGAGTAATGGATTGGGTGTATTTTTCACTCCTTTTTTTTCATATCGCATATACTTCATATAGGGACTGCACAATTGAAAACTACATAGGGACGTGCAATTTCTGTATCGTGAGGAGACTACATTATTATGCTCCTGTTATAACGGGAAGGATTTATAATTTAAGAATTTAAGAATTGTTAAGTGAACCTGGTACTCGCTAATTGATATTTTGCTTTGCGTTAATCCAGAGTTATATACTTGAAAAGGAAAAATTTACAGGCCTATGGGGAAAGAGCAGGGAAGTGGGACTAATTGGATAGCTCCTTCAAAGAGCCGGTATAGGCACAATGGGTCGAATGGCCGCCTCCTGTGCTGTAAGATTAGATGAGAACATCTTGTGGCATGCTTCTGACGCAAACAGCTATTCCTGCAGCTTTATATTTTTTGCCAACAGTCTTTTTAGTCAAGTTTGTAAATCAAACAAAAACTGTTCAAGAAGTCTGATTAAACTTCAGGCTCTCATTTATATTATTTTGCATCTATAAGCTTGATGCTCTCATTCTCAGAGGTGAGAAATACATGGAGGGTAATTTACATGTTGTATTACAGTAGAAGAAAACTGAAGGGCAGGTCCCCACCAGAAGCTTTTCAGATACCTCTTGACGCTTTGTTACGAAGCAGGAATGATCAGATTTGGGAGCAACCTGCTCATCGACTGGGAAATGATGCATGGGGGTAGGAGGAGAGAACCATTGAAAATAAAGGGCATGATTTCAATCACAGCATGCTACAGAATTTTGCCTTTTACCATTTACCAGAATAACAAGGTTTTTTTGCCGCAAATCTGTTGTAAATTGTTTGTATCAAAAAAAAATTAAAGATTGTACAATATAATGATAAATGTTTTTTTAAAGGAATTCCGGAGAGAAAGTTAAACCACTTTCGACTGATTCAGCAGATGTGCTGGAAACATTTAGTTTCCTTGAAAATGCCGCAGCAGAATTTAGTGATGAAGATGAAGACGATGAGAATGATGGAAAAGATGGGACAATTATTGATAGTTCGGTAGGTTAAATGATTGGGCACGTGGATAAATATGGTGAAGTAGTAGTGTGTTGGTGCATTTGTGGTAAATATGCATGATGAATTCTGTAAAGTTTTCTACCGAAGGCACTCTTAAGAGTTCACAACAACAAGAACTTTTATTTATATAGCACCTTTAACGTAGCGAAACGTCGCCAGGTGCTTCATAGTAGTGATATAAGAAAAAACAGATAAATTTGACACCGAGCCACAGAAGAAGAAATTTCAGCAAATGACCAAAAGCTTGGTTAAAGAGAGGTAGGTTTTAAGGAGCGTCTTAAAGGAGGGTAGAGAGGCAGAGTGGTTTAGGGAGGGAATTCCAGAGCTTGGGGCCCAAGCAGCTAAAGGCACAGCCTCCGATTGTTGAGCGATTATAATTAGGGATACTCCAGAGGGCAGAAGTTCAGGAGCGCAGACATCTCGTAGGGTTGTGAGGATGAAAGAGATTAGAGATAGGGAGGGGTGAGGCCATGGAGGGATTTGTAAACCCGGAGAAGAATTTTGAAAACAAGGCGTTACTTAACCGGGAGCCAATGTAGGTCAGCGAGCACAGGGATGATGGGTGAGCGGGACTTGGTGCGAGTTACAACACGGCCGAGTCTTGGATGACCTCAACTGTGCGTAGGGTAGAACGTGGGAGACCAGCCAGGAGTGCGTTGGAGTAGTCAAGTCTAGAGGTAACAAAGGCATGGATGAGGGTTTCAGCAGCAGAAGAGCTGAGGCTTGGGTGGAGACGGGCGATGTTACTGATGTGGAAATCGGTGGTCTTAAGTTATACTGTAGATATATGGTCGGAAGGGTCAAATATGACACCAAGGTTGCGAATAGTCTGGTTCAGCCTCAGACAGATGTTGGGGAGAGGGATGGAGTCAGTGTCTAGGCATGGCCTGAAAACAATGGCTTCGGACTTTCCAATATTTAATTGGAGAAAATTTCTGCTCATCCAGTACTGGATGTCGGACAAGCAGTCTGACAATTTAGAGACCGTGGAGGGGTCGAGAGAAGTGAAGGAGTTGATGCTATAGATGTAAAACTTACTCCCTTATTTCTAGAGGACCTAACTTGTGCACAAAAATGCAACATCTAGCAGATTTTAAGATTGTTTATAGCTGTATTATATAACATACTATAACAGCCTTTTAAAAATTTTTAACCTGGCTTTGAAACAACTATTTCAAATAGTGCTCGTTGACCATCTGAGTAGTTGTAAGTGACTGGTCAATCTTTCAAGGCTGAAGTGTCAGTAAAAGAAATTGTGCACCAACCAAGAGGTAAAGGCTTTTGACAAGGTCCCACACAAGAGATTGGTGTGTAAAATTAAAGCACGTGGTATTGGGGGTAATATATTGACATGGATAGAGAACTGGTTGGCAGACAGGAAGCAGAGAGTCGGGATAAACAGGTCCTTTTCAGAATGGCAGGCAGTGACTAGTGGGGTGCCGCAGGGCTCAGTGCTGGGACCCCAGCTATTTACAATATGCATTAATGATTTAGATGAAGGAATGGAGTGTAATATCTCCAAGTTTGCAGATGACACTAAGCTGGGTGGCGGTGTGAGCTGTGAGGAGGACGCAAAGAGGCTGCAGAGTGACTTGGACAGGTTAGGTGAGTGGGCAAATGCATGGCAGATGCAGAATAATGTGGATAAATATGAGGTTATCCACTTTGGTGGCAAAAATGCAAAGACAGATTAGTATCTGAATGATGGCAGATTAGGAAAAGGGGAGGTGCAACAAGACCTGGGTGTCATGGTTCATTAGTCATTGAAAGTTGGCATGCAGGTACAGCAGGTGGTGAAGAAGGCAAATGGTATGTTGGCCTTCATAGCTAGGGGATTTAAGTATAGGAGCAGGGAGGTCTTACTGCAGTTGTACAGGGCCTTGGTGAGGCCTCACCTGGAATATTGTGTTCAGTTTTGGTCTCTTAATCTGAGAAAGGACGTTCTTGCTATTGAGGGAGTACAGCGAAGGTTCACCAGACTGATTCCTGGGATGGCAGGACTGACATATGAGGAGAGACTGGATCGACTGGGCCTGTATTCACTGGAGTTTAGAAGGATGAAAGGGGATCTCATAGAAACAAATAAAATTCTGACGGAACTGGACAGGTTAGATGAAGGAAGAATGTTCCCGATGTTGGGGAAGTCCAGAACCAGGGGACACAGTCTAAGGATAAGGTGTAAGCCAATTAGAACTGAGATGAAGAGAAACTTCTTCACTCAGAGAGTTGTTAACCTGTGGAATTCCCTACCGCAGAGTTGTTGATGCCAGTTCATTGGATATATTCAAGAGGGAGTTAGATATGGCCCTTATGGCTAAAGGGATCAAGGGGTATGGAGAGAAAGCAGGAAAGGGGTACTGAGGTGAATGATCAGCCATGATCTTATTGAATGGTGGTGCAGGCTCGAAGGGCCTTATGGCCTACTCCTGCACCTATTTTCTATGTTTCTACAAGTTTTAAATCCACTATTCAGACACACTCAGCGTTACTCCGTGTAACCGCTACAGTATATACATTTCACCAAATATTCGGAAACGGAAAGACAATCTGCTCCATCAGTGCTTCCCTGTCCTTCCTCTAAATGCTGGACGTGCTAACTGGGATCAGTCAGGAAAAACATAGGAAATTCCTCCCAGACTCTCTCAGACAATCCAGCAAGCTTAAGTAAATTATAGCTACCCATGACCAAACATAGTTACATCCTCTACATCTGAATTTCCTTCAGGATTGGACAGGAACAGAAAAGACCATTTCCAAAGCTCGGTCTTCTTGCCCCACTTTATCCCTTTTCAACGTCCTGTCTGCCCAAAATGTATCCTTCGCCGCCTTAAGTTACAACTTTTTGTGGTCGCACTGCTTCTCTGGGTAGGCTATTCCATGTATTCACTTTTTTTCTCCCACAAAATTTCAGTCATATTCCCTTGTCCTGGAGCTGGTGTTAACTTCGAACATCACTATGCAATCCTGTTTATGTATTCACTTGAATATCTTCAATGCTTCAACAAAACTACCTGCAAGTTGCTTTTCCCCCACCGATCTTCAAGTTATTGTATCTGGTCTACCTCTAAATGAACTGCCACATGGTCTGGGGTAATCCTCTGATTGCAACTTTTGAGGCCTTGATCTTTAACCTGGCACTTAGCTCCTCAAAGTTTGGTTTGAAGACTTTCATTTTGCTCTTTCCTAAGTCATTGGATCTGATGTACCACAACTTATAGCTGCTCGCTCTCACTTTCCAGAATCTTTCCCAGTAGCCCTTACCCTGGCATCTGGGAGGCAACTCTTCATCTAGGACTCTGTTAATAGCTACAGGAAAGGTTACTTTTCCACTTGAATAATAGAATCTGCCACGTCTACCTCTTCTCGTTACTACTGCTTCACTCCAGTCCCTTCTGACTAACCTTGCTCAGCGGTGTTGCTTGTGATCTCCCCCACCCCGAGTCAGTGTCGTTGTCTGTAACACGAGTATCTAAGCACCTATCACATTACTTCAGAGCCTCTGGAGTTTCCTGTACTGTCTTCACCAGAGTCCTTCCAGCAGATGATCAACTTCCCATGCTCTGCCTTGGTATTCCTCTCTCACTGTCGGTTGATCACTTGCAATGTTTCGCTCCAGAAATTATTTCTATAGTACACAGTGTATCTAACTGTTTCACAATCTCAGTGACTTTAAGCTTTAATGAGTCTGCCTCGAGGAACTTGTACCTGCGGTTGCCCTAGACGCTCCCACATCATGCAAATTCTGTGCAATACTGGCTGCCACTGTCCTGTCATACGAAGTGGTCTAAATAAAAATAGCTTCAAGCCAACTGTATTTTAGTGCTGAACTTCAGTTCAGCCCACACTCCCTCTATTCACTCGGTTGGATTCTCCCGTTCAAAAGCCTTTTTGCTTGCATACTCTTATTTAACCCAAATTAAGGAGCACCATGAGCATCAATTTAAACACCGACCACTTCGAAAACAGCCAATCAAAACACACTTGTCCACCAGTGTACTCTCACTTAATTAGCGGCTTATTAATCAAACCAACTCTGTCATCACTTGCAAAAAGCAATCACACCAAAAATAACCCAGCCAGTGTGAATTTTGACGTGCTTTATTACACCAGGATTGATGTTCTCACATTCTGTATTCCACTCGTTTCTCCTCCCCCACCCCCCCCCCCCCCCACACACGCAGACTGTTAGGCAAATTATTAAAATGTTTCTGTGGTGGAAACTTAATAAATTTGAACAATAAACTGGAATTGTACACAGTGGAAGCCATGTATAACAATCACTTTTCACAAATATTCCTTGTGCGAGGATTTTCTGCTTTGGACTTCTGTACAAAATATGCTTCAAATTAAATCGGTACAGAAGAAATACTGCCTACTAAAGATAGCTAACATGACCCAAGACTATCCCAAGTACTGAATGTGCACTATCCTATGGCAACAACAAATTGCAGTTATGAAGTGCCTTTAATGTAGAAAAAGTCCCAATGCGCTTCGGTGGCATAATTGAGAAAATAGACGCCAAGCCAAACAATCTATTATAAGGGGTTACCAAAAGCTTGATCAAAGAGAGGGAAGTGGCGAGGCTGAGGGGTGCAGGGTGAAAATTGAAGCGTGAGGTGTAGTCGACCAATAGTAGTGGGGTGAAGGGAAGGACTGAATGGAAGAAGGATGCACAAGAAATCACAGGCAGAGGAACAAAGGGGTGGGGGGGGGGGGGTGTTGAGGAAATTCTGAGATGGAGAGGAGCTAGGCCATGAAGACTAGGATGACCAATTTACATTTCGGTGTCGAGAACGGGTTAATGGGTGAGTAAAATTTGATCTAGGATAGGATACAAGTGAACTTTATGGAGGATGGGATACATTGGTCAGGAGAGCTTTGGAATAGTTGAATCTGGAGGTGATCATTTCAGCAACAGATGAGCTCATGAAGGGATGGAGATGGGTGATATTAAGGAGATGGAAGTTTTGCATTTTTTGTGATGGAGGCGATACGGGATTGGATGCTCAGCTTGAGGTAAAATAGGATACAGTGGTTGCAGCAGTCTGGTTCAGCCTGAGACATTGGATAGGGAGGGGTTTGTAACCGGTGCCAAGGGTGTGGAAATTATGACAGAGCTAAAGACAATGATTTTAGTCAGCCTGTTTAGCTGGAGGAAATTGCAGCTCATCCAAGACATGAGGGAGAGGAGGGGGACAACGACAGATCTGGAGGTAATGGTGCAGGGACAGGAAGAATAAACCATTACTGCAGATCCTCTGATGATTTGCTAGGCAAGATTGGAACCAAGTGCGGGCAGTCCCACTGAGCTGGACAAAAGGAGAGGTGTTGGAGGGGGATGGTGTGATTGGCCATGAGGAGGGACAATGCACCACAGCCATAGAGAATGCCATTTGTGACTTTGGTTAGGACTGTTTTGGTGATGTGGCAGGGACTTGAATCTGATTGCAGGGGTTCAAACGGAGTTGACGGAAAGTTGGGCACGGATTTGGGAGGAGATAAGTTGAAGGACTTTGGAGAAGGAAGGAAGGTTGGAGTTGGGATGATAGTTTTGCAAGAGTATTATTTTTTGAGAGGCGGGTGATAATGGCAATCAGAAATGGCGAACAAAGACTCTCCCCATGAAGATGCAAATATTGCAAGCCAGAGCAGAATAAATAAGTGAGTTTGTAAAACAGTTTGTCACTAGCTCGCTCTCTTGATGATGCTCAATAACAAAAAACCTATTCAATCACAGTCCTTTCTGTATAGGTGTGGGCGAGGTCCTGTTGGGTTGGTTTTGCTAGGTACACCCTCAAAGTCTGACAATTAGCGGCTTGCTACTGGAGGATAAACCAGTTGTGGAAAGTTCTGTTAAGACACCAATAAGTGGATCAGAAGGTGGAAGACATGCCATAGTACAAAAGAGATATCTGTGGTGAAGCAGGCCACCTGGATCCACATGTCATGAATAGCTGGTGGGAGAGGCTGTGGGACTTTTTAAATGTCAGTGACCAGCCTCTCAGTATAAGAACATAAGAAATAGGAGCAGGAGTCGGCCATTTGGCCCCTCGAGCCTACTCTGCTATTTAGTAAGATCATGGCTGATCTGATCATGGACTCGGCTCCACTTCCCTGCCCGCTCCCCATAACCCTTTACTCCCTTATCGCTCAAAAATCTGTCGATCTCCACCTTCAATATATTCAATGACCCAATCTCCACAGCTCCCTGTCAAGACCCTATACTTCTGACCAAGGAATGAGTGGCTATGCTACTGTGCAGCAAAATAGAGGGCAGTGCACAAATCAGACCCTTTGTCATGGGGGGAGGGGGAAATGCTGTTTCCGTTTTCCCCAGCAGCTCTGTTTATCATTACACAGCCAGGGATGGATGGATCACCTGTGACCTATTTAAGGCTTCTGAAACACCCGAATAGTGAGACTCATGTCGGATGGTGCTACATTTCCTGCTGCTGGGCAGTTGTGCTGTCTCCTATCAGCAGATACCTGGCCTGTCACTGAGCGTAATCTTGTGATATGGGCATCATCAGAAATTTTACGGGCAAATATTACGGTCGTCTCCTCAAACACTACTTGGTAGTCTGCAGTGCAAGCAAGAGGTACAGTTGGACCTCCAAATTTTCTGTTGACCTGTTGCAAGGTTGCTGCTTCGCTAATGCTGATGCATCACAGAGCATCTGCTGTTATGCAATGTGCAACTCAAGAAACCAGCAGCTAATGTTTACAACTCTGAAAACCTCAGTGCTTTCCAGAATTGCTTGACCAGCCTGCTGGAAAGGACTTTGTGGCATAAGTGACAGTTGAGCAGCAGTGACCAACTCGCAGATCACAGCACAAGGACATGGGCAGTGGATGCAGTTATATCTCCCCTATGATGGAGTTGCCAGCAGCCAAGGCAATGCTAGAGAGCTTGGGGACTCCACCGCTTTACTTGCAATACACTGATGGCGATTCACCTTGTGAATTAGCCGTCCTTGCCAGCTAAGAGGTTCCTATTGAACGACAAGTCCTAGAAAAGCGGAAACAATAAGCTAATGGACTTTAATGTTTAATTGTGAAGTGAGAACCTAATGCTTGGACAGTATAATATTTACTGTACAATATTTGATTTTTCACGTGTACATTCTTAACGGGAATTTTATTTTAATATGTCGATATCCTGTGGCCTTGCATACAGGGCATCAAGACCAAATGTAGAATTCAGATCAAGCAGGGTGGAAGGGAGAGAGGATAGGGAGAGGGAGCAGGGCTGGCGACAAAGTAAAAAAAGAAACACTTTGGTTTACTCACCTTTACCAATAGGCTGCAACTATTTGTAACACCAGAGTTCTGATTGGTCCCCTTGGAGGACAAGACACACCCAGCAGTTTGTCTGGAATGTGTCATGGGATCCTGCCTGCCTGAGTAATCAAGTAGTTTGCAATGTGTAATTCTATTCTTTCATTGCCGGCTAGCTCCATAGCTCACACTGCTGCTTTCAGAGACCAGACAGGACTCACCATCCTGGGTTAGGAGCGCTCACCCTGCCGACGTCAGATAGGAAGGGGTGAGGGGCCATGAAGGGACTTTTAACATGATGATGAGAATTTTAAAAATCAAGGTGTTTGTAGTCAATGTTCCCCCTAATTTTGTTTTGGGTTTGCTGTCCTTTTAATGGACAGCGTGGGACCTCCAGACAGCTATGCAGCCGCTCAGCTTAGCAAGCACAGGGTGATGGGTGAATGGGACTTGGTGTGTGTTAGGATACATGTAGCAGAGTTTTGGATGAGCTCAAGTTCATTGAGGGTGGAAGATGGGAGGCTAGCCAGGAGAGCATTAGAATAGTCAAATCCAGCAAATAATACAAATATGCATGTTGCAGTACCAACACAGAATGCACTCATTTTTTACAAATTAATTTATTGCCCTTGAGAGGGTTGTAGTGCGCTGCCTTCTTGGAAGGCGGGGGGGGGGCAGGGGGTTGGTAGAGGAGAGGAGAGGAGAGAGAGAGAGAGGAGGAGAGGAGAGGAGAGAGGAGAGGGAGAGGAGAGGAGGAGAGGAGAGGAGAGGAGAGGAGAGGAGAGGGAGGGAGCGCATGTGAGGGACTAAGCAGAGAACTTGGTGCAGGTGTAAAGGTGGTGGGGGCGGAAGAATGTGATCCGGGCCTAATAACTGAGGGCCGGAGAATGTGATTCTTTCCATATGAATCACGTTCTTTCTCTCATTCCCCTCTTCACCCCACCCCCTGACTTTTCTCACTGTGCTCCCCAAGTCCTCCCAAGTTCCTGACATTCTCTCCGAGTTCCTATGGCTGAAGGGCTGTTTGAATCACTATTCTCTTCTTTTGAGGTCTAGTTACAGAGTTGCAATATTTAGCATTACTCAGGGATCCTCATCATTCAACAAAGATGGAAGTCTCCTCCCTCCGACAATCCCCCCCCCCCCCCCTTCAATCCCGTCTCTTCCCCCCGCCTCCTTCAATTCTCCCCCCCTTTTCAATCCCGTCTCTTCTCTTTCTCCCCCCCCCCCCCCGCAAACCCGCCTCCACCCCCCCTTCAATCCCGTCTCTCTTTTCACCCCCCCCTTCAATCCCGTCTCGCTTTTCACCCCCCATCCCGTCTCTTGCCCCCCATTCAATCACCCCACCCTTCGATCCCACCGCCTTCAATCCCGTCTTCCCCTCCCTCCCCCCCCAATCCTGTCTTCCCCTTCCCCCCCCACCCCATTCAATCCCGCCTCCACACACACACACCCCCCCCCAATCCCACCTTTCTCTTCCCCCCCCCCCTTCGATCCCGTCTCTCCCCTCCCTTCGATCCCGTCTCTCCCCTCCCTTCGATCCCGTCTCTCCCCCCCCCCTTTGATCCCGTCTCTCCCCCCCGCCCTTCGATCCCGTCTCTCCCCCCCCCCCCCCTTCGATCCCGTCTCTCTCCCCCCCCC